>NC_143016.1:24792395-25054895 GCF_055824585.1 Amblyomma mixtum
TTAAGCGAACTCCGAGCCATGTGCATAATCACATGACCACATCTGGCGAAGTGGTGGTCAGCGCACCGCGATCGGAGCAGTGGCGCGGTGGCGGACGGAGCAGCGGCAAGTCACGTATTCTTACGTCACAGCCACACCTCCTGCGCTCCACCTGCTGAAGATCAAAGTGTAACACCTGATGACCTTGGCGAAATTGGAGTAGTGGAGCTCTCGCTCCAAAACCGCAGCAGGTTATGTTAATCTGGAGTCCTTCACGACACCGTCCATAATATAGCCCCTTGTCTACTCGACACGTTAACCCCGAGGTATTATTACTATTACCAGACAAAAGATGAAAAAAATGGTGCAGCTTCTTTTTTAGAATCGGAATATTCTTTTTCGCGCGTGACGGAAAAAGCAAGGAAAGGCGAGCGGTGGAGATATAGTTACAAGAAAAAACCAATTACATAAAAGGGCAATGCGTAAATGCATGCGCTCGCTGGCACGTGATAGTGATTACGCCCAGAAAGATGCTACTGCAATGAAATGTAACAGTGATGGAATGATTTCGTTACACCGATTCGCTGAATCGTTCTGCTTATATGCAACGTTCCCTGATTATGAATATCACATTGAGTTTCCAATGGATCCGATAAGGTTTGATTCTTTTGGTATCATTAATATCATTGACAACCTAAAACGGAGTTCATCTCGTGGCCCTGACAATATTAACACTAAAATATTGAAGAACACTAAAGTTTACACCGCTATCATATTATCTAAAATATTCGAACAGTCGATTGAGCTCGGCAGGTTACCAGAAGACTGGAAGATAGCTAAGGTGGTTCCACTCCACAAATCTGGTGACAAACACTCATCAGCTAACTACCGCCCAATATCGTTAACCAGCATTTGCTGCAAAATCATCGAGCATGTCATATATTCTCACTTGGTAAAGTTTCTTGAAAACAACTCATTTTTCACCCCTATGCAACATGGCTTTCGTAAATTTTTTTCTTGCGAAACACAGCTTCTCACTTTAACTAATGACATTCAATGTTTTCTTGACCGCGGTTGTGAAGTCGACTGTATCTTTCTAGATTTTTGTAAAGCATTCGACAAAGTATTCCATAGCTTGCTTCTTTATAAACTCAGCAAACTGAATATTGACCCTAACGTACTAGCGTGGATTAAATCCTTTCTAACGAACCGATCACAATTCGTGCACGCTAACAATCACAACTCTTCGTTAATTGCAGTAACATCTGGTGTGCCGCAGGGATCGGTGCTCGGTCCCTTACTTTTTCTTGTTTATATTAACGATCTACCTTCCAACCTTTTCTGTTCTATGAAACTTTTTGCTGATGACTGTGCTGTTTACCATGTGATTAAGAATTCTAACGACGTTGAATTGCTACAAACTGACCGGGGCGCAGTCTCTATCTGGTGCTCTAAATGGCGAATGACCCTTAATGAAACTAAATGCAAAGTGATGCGCTTCTCACGTCGTAAAATGGCTAATACTCCAGTCTATTCTATTAACAATACATCTTTAGCACCAGTTACACCGTTTAAATATCTTGGTGTGTATCTAACCCCAAACCTCACTTGGAATGATCATGTCAGCCACATTGTCGCCAACTTTAATCGCATGCTGGGATACATAAAAAGAAATTTTTCTCTCGCTTCTTCTTCTGTCAAACTAACACTCTATAAATCTTTGGTGCGTTCTAAGGTAGAATATGCTTCTTCAATTTGGGACCCCCAAACTAAATCATTGATAACAGCTCTTGAAGCTGTACAAAATCGAGCAGCCCGTTTTATTTTTTCAGACTATAATCGTTCACATAGCGTGATACTCATGAAAAATGCATTGTCATTACCACCCCTTGAGACGCGCAGAAAAGTGTCACGACTGAGCCTTTTCTTTAAAATTTTTCACACGAATGAATACCTAAAAAGAGCACTGTTCACTCCACCTACATACATTTCATCACGCGTTGATCATCCGCAGAAGGTCGGCATCCCACTCTGCCGCACTACTGCTTGCTTGGCATCTTTCATTCCCAGGACGTCATCGGAGTGGAACCACCTACCTGCAGCCTTACTTACTACTAACAACATTGAAGAATTTAAAAAACGGTTGCGGGATCATTTTGTCGTAGATTAGATAAAATGGTCATTTTATTTATTTTCACGTTGCTATCCTGTATACAGCGATTTCGCCAATTTTAAACATGCATTTTCGTTATTTTCGCCGCTTACTGTTGCTAACTGTGTTGTCATTGCTTTGTATTATAGCTTGTGTTATGAGTATTTCTAAATGACCTTATGCCTTAACACTACTTTGTATACTTTTGTTTCTCAAACCTAAAGTTTTTTCGCGTTTCATACTTTTTTGCAATATTGTTTACTTGTATTCTCTTAACATCGAAATCTTGTGTAATGATGCTGCTAAATACGCGCGTTAGCTATTGTTTTAAATAACCCGTTGTGTATATATTCTGTACGTATTTGTAAACTGCTCACTGCCTTCTCTAATGCCCTCCAAGGGCCATGAAGGAACCTGAAATAAATAAATAAATAAATAAATAAAAAAATTGATGCCAGTCGCTAGCGAGCGGCTTCGTCACGCTGTTCTCAGACTGCTGGATCTTGAATTCTCTGTCTAGTGGTTTATATCTACTTCTCGCTGTCATACTTCCGGTTCTTGGTGTCTGAGACGAAAGGCTTACGTTTGTTGGCATTTTTTCGTAGAACGCTTGGGCGACGGCACACGTTCAGCATTCACAACAATCCACCTCGGCTACATCGGGTACAGGTGGGTGATGTGGGCCGAGGGACTGGTGAAGGTGAGAAAGGAGGCTATACTGCTAACACAGTAAAAAAGAACAACTGAAAGAGCATGCATCTCCGAGTTGGTTTCGTACCAATGGCGGTGCAACAGAAAAGCTCCGTGTAGAGATGTCTTAGACTAGTCGGTCGTCTCCGAGGCTTCTTTTTATCATTGTTGCATGGAATATTAGGAACTTCTCTTACCCTCCTCGTGCTTTGTTTGATCTCGTCGAATTCAGAGACCTCGGCATAAGTTCTTACGCCCCCATGACTCCCTTACTCCGCCCGCACATCAAAATTCCGGAACCAGTCAGGAGGATGAACTTGTGCAGCATATGCTTCCTGCGTTAAAGGGCATTGTCCTCTGAACACTGACCTCGTTGAACGCGGCGGTTCTGCGTGTTCATCTATCATGCGGATTTTCCAGACGCTAGGCGGTCCTATGAGCACGGAGTTCACACGGAATTCTGGAGTCTTTCTTCGGGTACAGAAATGTTATAGTGAAGTGCATGATCTCATTATCTTTTTTAAGAGACTGCTGAAATATGTCTACCCCCCCCCCCCCAATCGAAAAAAAACACACACAGCATAACAACAAAAAAAAATAATTTTACTGCTCAATGATTTCTCGTTGCTCACACAGGTAGCAATTCACTGACCACGGCACAAACGCCTCCTTGGCGCGAAAGTACGGCTTAACGCGTAAAGTTCATGTTTGAAGCGTGAAAAAGGTTTTTGCGATCGACTGAGAGTCAAGCGCATTTATAACGAACCTGACGGTTACGTGAATTCCGTTCTTTATTTGCGATGTTCGTAGTAAGTGGACTCTCCGTATAACAGCCAAAATACTAAGGCCACTAAAAGTGCCGTTTATCTTTACAAAACTGCGGTATGCGCGCCTACTTAGGCAAAGCACAGCCTGCCGCGGCTCATTCCAGGCTATCTAGGGCGGTCATTTAATCCTCGTCCAGATGTTTGCTGCTAACTATCAAATTTAAAGACGGGGTATAACTAATCGTGGTCGAAGTGTCCACGGGAGGGAGCTGGCGGCAGGTCGGCCACATAAGATTCCTGGCAGTACGGGAGTGCTCGTACTTGGTGTTCAACGTCTTCGTCAGAGTAAACGCTTCGGCGATTTGTGGTCCGCAGGAACGTAGTTATCCGAGGAAATATCTAGCCAGCTATGGATCACGAAGCGTTGCACAAATCTATATGCGTCTGGTCACGTGAGTTTTCGAGCTGCTTCTGTCATTCCAGGGCTCATGCAGCGACTAAAATAGCGCAGCGATCGTGGCAGAGAGTGCATCAGTTGCACTGTGTGCTGTATGACGCTGCCTGGACGTGGTAGCAGCGCAAAAGATGCAGCCAACTGGGCAGGCTATGCATACCACGTGACCAGCATAGCTAGTAAGGCTTTGAAATTCTCAAACCGCTGCTGTTAGTTGATCCACGACCATGGTCAGTAACTTCGCTTTGGACGACTACCCTTTCTCAGCGCACCGCGCTTCTACTTGGGATGCTTTTCCCAGCCGGCGAACAAGCAGGCAATCATTGCCCTAGTGGGCCCTCGACGCGGGCTTTGCCGTCGGTTACATACTGTCTCAAAAATAGTTATAGCATATTGTTACCGTGTTTACGTTACCGTTTACGGTGTTACCAAACGCCGGACTTTCCGGTTAGCGCTGCGCACGACAGTGGCGCCTTTTTTTTCATTTTTGGGTTGACATATTCTTTCCGGGGCGGTGTCGTGAAGGTTGAGAGGCGCTTATTCATCTCCGCACTTACTGGAAGCACGATCTCTTAAACTCCGGGGGCAGTTTATGGCGCCTGCTCGTTCGCTATAACCGGTGGTGCAGCCAAAGTTGTTCGCTGCATCTGTGACGAATTGCCATCGCCATTATGCATATTTTGACGGCAGCACCACACCCGTTCGTAATAAGCGAGACTTCTTTACATATGCAGCCGTTATAACCGGGCTCGGCTACATCCGCTGAATTCTCTTTAGTACACTGGTATCAAGGAAGGCTAGGTAAGGCTGCAAATGTATGGGTAGAAGAAGTAATGACCGATCGCAACCTTTGTCATCTGCTTTGTGGAGAGGTCGTGCAGGCATCCTAAGGAAAAGCGAAGAGTGGGAAAACCGAATGTATCAGCACAAAGTTCTCTCAGAGCCACGTCCAGAAAAGACAGTCGAGCAGTTAGTCGCCTATTAAGCACAGCTGGCAGAAAGGGGCTGTTTGCAGTTATGAAAATAAATGCCCTGAAACAAGTTGGTGGACAATTGGTGCACAACCAATTCACCAGAATCTATCAGGGGCGCAAACAATTCTGTACACGCACAGGTTCCCTTTAATAGCGCCCCCGAAAAAGTTACAAACATCCTATACACTGCAATATACATTCTTCCTAGCTGTATGCTGCACTTGTAAGAATGTTGCAACGCAACATCCCAAAGAAGGTGTTACCAGTTTGTGTCCGTGCAGAAACGAAGCGTTCTCAACGAGACCAAGCGTGTTTTTTTTTTATCGTAGTCTTTTTATCAGAACAAGACAGGTCGATGTCATCATAATAAGCCAAAGTCGTAATTTCTCACTGTACTAGACAGAAGCCACGATTAGCTTTGTTTTTGAAGATACTGAGCTATAGGGGCTCAAGATATGTAAAGGGAATCACAAAAGTGTTATCGAAGAGGTGATTTAAATAAAATATGCTCTGCGATTTAAATAAAATAGCTCTGCGTGTTAGGGAGAGCCAGTGCTCCCACGAGGCTCTCGTTGGGTGGGGGATGGAGGGTTGAAGATTTCTCGCATATTCTCGTACCATGTAGGAAAGGAGAGGGTGACTGGCAAGTCGGTTTCGGGATGACGGTAAGGTGTCTTTCTATACAGGTGCCGATACATGACAGCTTCGTTTCTCAATAGTGCGCGGGAACGTAGAGGCCGCGTGCGGCGGTCACATCGGCGCCCGCGTAAGTGCACTGCGTACGAGAAATTCCCGACTGACTCGAGCTTCAGGGATACCAATTACTCGCGCGACGGGGTCTCCGAAACTGCTCAAGCCTAAAATTTTCGTAGGTGCAAAATCACCGGCTTTTGTCCTTACACCTCATGAGTCGGATTGCAGCGTAGACATAGCCGATTTACATTAGTTTCGAGTTGATTTCATTTTGCGGCTCTGGCCGTAAATTCTTCTTTTTGCCTGTGCACCATAAAGTGGGTACAGTGAGAACGGCTCGCATTAAAGAAATTTTTCCATTTTTTATTTTATATAAGGTTGCGCCATAAAAAGTAAACAGCATAACTAGGCTGATTAAAACCCATTTACGTTTTATTTTTTTCTCCTGAACCCGTTTGAACCCGTTTGAACCGGTTCATTACGATCCGAACCGGTTCGAACCGGAACGGAATGTCACTCTGGGGCCGAACCCGGAATTGAACCCGAAAGGTGTGAACTCGAACCTGAACCAAAGCCAAAAAAATTCAGGTTCGACACCCTGCTGTGAGGTCCTCTTAACCCTGCGGCCCATAATGATAGCGTCATGGTAGGTCGCAGGCGTTTAAACACTATATTTCGTTGTTCCCAAAACTCGTCAGGGAAAATCACGTCACGAAAAAAGAATTCGGCAGTGATACTTAATGAAGACTGCTTACGTGTAAGAATGCGAAAGCATTACTATGCCTGGATGCAATGACGTATTTGCGTGTCTGCGTGACGTATTTGCTTTAGCGGCACACTTCCTTCTGGAACCTCGCCATTTCCTGTTCCATAGAAGAAGACGCACCCAGTATAGCACAAGGAATGCCGTACACTTTTTCCGTCAGCTGCAAACACTTCAGCGTCCGCTATTGTAATCACAAATTAACTTCAATAAAACATGGTGCTGGGCTAGTTGGTAATTCATACTTGGTGGGAAGAAATCGCAAAAAACGACAACTACAGGGGAGGACAAGACACAAAAGACACAAAAGCGTTCTTTTGTGTCTTGTCCTCCCCTGTGGTTGTCGTTTTTTGCGCTGTCTTCCCACCAATCACAAATTACAATTTACCGCAAGTTTCATTTACGACAGGTAGGTAATACCAGCTACGATAGGAAAGGTTAGAAACAGTTCAGCGATCTGAGAGGACAGCCTTTGCTAGATTAGAGCACACTACTTGTATTTAAACTGCGTTGCATGATAGCGGTTGACTGTGAAGAGGCTCGAGTGGCGTACCGACTGCCACCACGATCATCGAAAACGTGGCTGCTGCTCTCGCCCTACAATAAGTATATTAAATTCATGCATAGTTGCCTTTTAAATTGAGGAGAGCCGAGCAAGCTCTGGAAAGGAAACTGGATGGAATAATGTTAAAGGGCTACAGACACGATGTTTTTAAGTGTCCTTTTTTCATAGATGCCACGGATCTAGTAATCATTAAAATGAGCTGAAAACATTAGTGCGCAGCGTGAATAATTGATTCCTAATTATTTGGTGCACGTAGTTTCGGTGTCGGTCGGCGCCAGTGATAAAGTGCCCCTTAACGTCACGGTCGACAGGCGAACCTGGTCTACAACAACACTGTTGACGTCGGCCTCGCAGGCAAGCCCTGGTTGTTCACGTGAAGAACCACTGGATAATCTACAAGAATGCCGTGTCGTCGCAGAAATTGGCGCACGTGCCTACTGGCGTAATTTGGCATGGGTGGAAATGCCGAGCGACTCTTCGAATAACATTCAAAATCGCGGTAAATTACGTTCCACTCAACGCCAGCAAATATAACTTGCTGGACGGCATGTCCGTACGCCCATGAAACAAATCATATCGTTTGTTTGCGTTCAAAATTGTGCGTGTGCACCCCTTAAGAGATGGGCAAAGGTCTGAATTGGCTAGGTGATAGACGCGAGTTAAAGGGATATTGAAGCAAACTTTTGCAGCTGCAGTTTTCGATGCAAGCAAACGTTAGACTGCTAAATGTTTGGTTTTATTTATTGGGGTGTAATATTCGAAAGCAACACAGGCTATGAGGGACGCCGTAGTGAAGGGCTCCGTAAATTTCGACCACCTGGGGTTCTTTAACGTGCGATGAATACGACAAACTATTAGTGGAAAAATGATGCAACTATAATGGACACCTGTGGAAGCTAGAGATGTCTAAGGAAGAAGAATGAAAGTACATTATTTAAGCCATCACTGAAAGCTATCTTGGTTGGCACTTTTGAAAACAGTTTATCACACATTCGTTGCAATAACTAAAAACGAATAAATTAATTTCTTAAAAAAATTACCACACATTGCGGCCTTCAGGTTGTGAAATGCCCTTTTTATGTTTCAATTTTTCCCAATGAGGAAGTACCATTTTTTGTTTTGCTGCTACCTAGGCATTCCAATCCCACAATGGATGTCCAAGAGTAAGAGAAGTACAGTAAGGTGACTGAAGGATACTAAATATTTCCTGCTTTAAACGAAGAGCATATCTTTCGAGAGAAAAAATTTGTGACTGCGGGCATTACGTTTGCGAGATCCGTGGCAAAATCTCCGTGTAATCCGACGTCATCTATTTTCGAGAGCTCTATCGGTTCTTGCGCATAACATGCGCTTGGAAGAGCGGTTGCTGCCTGGTATCAGAAGCGGCCCATCTCTCCTCATCAAATGTACTTACGAACTTACTCCCTCTACTACTTGCTTCAAGTTTTCCGGGCTCCCTTGAGCTTTGCTCGTTGCATTTCTTCACCTCTCAGGGGAGGAGACCAAGCCTCTTGTCGGTCTAAACTTCATTCAAATGAATCATGTCTAAAAAATTTTCGGGGGTTGCCAGAACTCCTCTAACAAGGCCAACTTCTAAGCTCCTTTATTCAAAATCCTCTTTCCTCTTAGCAACCCCCTCAGTAAGGATAACCGCTGCGCTGCCTCCATGCTGAAAACAAAACAAGACAGAGAAGCTGTATGCATGCTTC
This sequence comes from Amblyomma mixtum, assembly GCF_055824585.1. Lineage (NCBI taxonomy): Eukaryota > Metazoa > Arthropoda > Arachnida > Ixodida > Ixodidae > Amblyomma > Amblyomma mixtum. The sequence continues at coordinate 24,801,142 of NC_143016.1, forward strand.
AAATTATCATTTGAATCTCCTATAAATTTTTTTTTATATCCGCCAACTGAAGTTCTTTAATGCAGCGAAAAAATGAGGCTCACTGTTGCGCCAGAGTTGTGGCTTAGCTAAAATTTTCATTCAACATTTGCAGCCTACTCCTCTGTACGTTGAAATAAAAAAAAGTCTATATGACCTCACTTTGCCGCATTGCTGATACGGTGAAGAGGGGGAGCTGTGACGGTGGCTTCGATTTCCCAAGCCAGCGCCCGTCGTTGCAACAGCTCAGCTCCCGAAAGTGAAAAGCAGTACAAAACAGGGGACGGACATGCGAGATCCTTCACAGCAGCATGCTCGTTACTGAAAGAATGAACTCTGAGACGCAGTAGCGTTATTCATACAAATACAGAACGTAAAGTACGAGAACCGGTGGGCTACATGAGCATCTCTAATAGTATTCTTAGCGGCATTGCAGCGCCTTCAATTTCGGTTATTCGTCATTGGCTTCCGGAGTGCAGCAGTCTTTTGAATAATTTGTATCAGCAGAAATGAGCTTCTGTACTGGCTTGTGCGAAGCACAAGGGTAGAGAGCAAGTTTGACAAAACGAGCGAATGTAAAAAGAATACGTTTTTTTAAAAATAAAAGTTTGTTGAGACGAAAGCCTGATAATTTTTTAAAAGAAAAGTTTGTTGACAAGGAAGCCTGATAAAAGAAAAAATGAGAACGAAGAGCAGTAGCCAGGACTAGTTAGTCGCACGAAATGAGAAATAGGAACAAAGAAGCCAATTAAGACAGCGCTGCTAACCTGCATGCTCTCTCTAAGTTGTGTAGGGTTGCCATCAGGGATATCTAAGGAAAGCTGTGGCATAAAATCTAAAAATATACATTAGTATGAATCAAAACAAAAGTAATCCACTGTTCGAGCACTACCTAAGAGCATCCAGAAGATATAAAAAAAGAGGAAAAATCCAACAGAATTGTAACGCTAGAACAAGTAGAATACAATGGACTTTTAGTGACTGAAGCAGCTCTGCCATTTCTGCTTGAAGGCGTAGTGAAGCCATTAAGAAGCAGGAATCTGGATATTTATTTGTAGAAGGAAGTTAACAACATTTCGCATCAGCAAGGCTGCATGCAGGTCCGCATTAAAAACAGTGGCTTTTTTTTAAATCTGCCGCGGATAAAATATAGGTCGTTATTTCATTCATACAGTTAGCAATAGGCTAATGATGAGAACGTATATTGTTCATGGGCGCATACAAAAGAACATTGAAGGAGGATGCTGCCTGGGCGATTTGGTAATAGTTCATTGTAGGTGACACAGCCGGAAACAGAAGAAATACAAAACAAAACGACAGTGCTCACTACAGCGCTCGTCCGTGTCATCTTCTACTTTGTCTTTCATCTGTTATGAGCTGTACCACCTACAAAGAAATACAAGAGCAATGATATACGGCTAGGTGGATATTAGTGCCCGTATTAAATCTTTTCAACTAAAGGCCGCCGTATTTCCAAACCTCATTGTACCGTTTTTTATTGCGAAAGCAGTGCTAAATTAAAATTAAATTTCGGCGGGTTAAAATTCCTCAAAGTGTCCTCATTTGCTGCACACGCGCAAAATGAAAAATGGAGGACAAAGCCCCAGAGTGCTTGCCAACGTTTCGGCAAGAAGACTTCTCTTCGTCTGGGAAAAGCGCTCATCATTTGCGGTGTATAAAGAGGCCCTTCAATACGAGGAGGAAGGCCTTGGGAGAGGGAGGAAGGTGTGAAGAGAAAAAGATGTTAAAATGGGGAGCGTGAATCTTGTCCATGCATGATGGCTGCTAAAGAGGATTAACCGGTTGACCTGCAAGACTGTGAAAAGAAATAGGCCAGCTTAGCAGGAAATAATCCGGGCGTGTGGAGCGTGGAGATATAGCGTACGTGGGCTTTCATTGAAAGAATTATTCCAAACCTGGAAGATATTGTGACGAAGACGAAGCTGGCAGTGGCGCGGGACAGAGCGCCCGCGCTAGGCCAGCGGCCATTAAATCATCTCATAGCCATCGTTCACCACGCCTCATTCTTCGGCTGTCCGCCACGTTACATTTGGTGTGAGGTGCTGGGATCCCTTCATCGCCATCCTGGTCCCGGAGCTTCGGTGTCCTGGGCCTGCCGTGGACGTCGGCCGTGAGCACCTGGTCAGCGCCGCACGGCCGTGCCCCAGCCCGCCCGACCTGAACCGACCTCGCCGCTCACCCCAGCCTCGTCCCCCGCCCGGACCACACGACACAACGACCCAAGACCTGACGGACCCAAGACCCCACCGACCCAAGACCCCACCACCCAAGACCCCACTGACCCAAGACCCAGACGTGAAGACACCGCCCCCCTGCCCCCGCCGTTCGGTGCGTCCAGAGACCTCGGCCGTCAGCTCCTGGCACTCTACGGCACGGATGCTTCGTGGACCGGGACTCATTCTCTCATCTTTCTCATCGTGGCGGCCAGCACTGCACCATCTTCTACATATTGTTCGATCCTTCACTCAAGACCATCGCCATTTCGTCGTCTGTTCGTCACCGATCGGGACGATCGCTCGGAGGCCCGGGTAGTGTGACGAAGACGAAGCTGGCAGTGGCGCGGGACGGAGCGCCCGCGCTAGGCCAGCGGCCATTAAATCATCTCATAGCCATCGTTCACCATGCTTCATTCTTCGGCTGGCCGCCACGTTACAATATGAGCGCTACTCGCGTAAGCTAGTAGAAAGCGCAAAAAGGAAAAGCCCGAAGTTCAGTATAATTTGAGCAAACGAGCAAAAATTATTCCCTCCTCGCAGTCTTACTGCTACAAAAGAAAGCCATGCAACTTTCTCAGACCTTCAGAACAGAAAAATGAAATCTCTCCTCTGAACTTTCTATATAAAGCCCAAGAATTAGGACTTCAAAGAGAACAGGGCACGAGTCAGAAATTCTACCGGAGAACAAATAAATGGGCGCCAGAATTTGTAAGCATTTTGTGTGCAGTTAAGAGAATCTGCTGGTTTCTAGCATGAAATACTAAAGACATAAACCAACTGAATTCAACGCACAGCCCCTGGCGCTCGCACCAAAGGGGGAGATCGGGTACGGACAGAGTAATCCTTAACCTTCTGTGTTTACCGCTGCTAGGGAATGTGCTGCCGTTAGCTCCTTTTCTTCGGCACGTGGCCGAGGCTGGTCACGTGAGCCGCTAATGTGCTTAGTCACCGCATTGAAGTGCTTCTGTGTTTCATACGGGGCTATGCGTTCAACGTCTCGCTCAGCAATTGCAAGCATTTGGGGGTGTGCCCCGGGATCCACGCCGGTTACCTTGGCCATGACACGCATAGCCGAGAAACTTGAACACGACACGACCGCCCGATTCGTTATATATGCTGATAGTATTACTGTTTGGACTGAGACAGCTGATTACGCCGAGAAATATTCTATGCAGTCTGAACTCCAGGCGACCCTTAATATTGCGAAAGCATTACATGGCTGTGCTGACGCCGGAAGTGTCCGCAAAATGTCTCGCCGGCAGTTGGTGTCATGTGACGTTACCGAGGTTCTCGTTCGCCAATTCTGATAGGGATAGTTGCTATAGCGATGATGATCAGTCATGATGATAGAAAACGATAGTGATAGCGATGATGATGAGATAATAGTGATGATAATTATAGCAACAGTGATAGCCGGTTATAGCAATGATAATGATAGCGATAAAAAAGGTTGTGGGTTCGAGTCCAGCTAAGTTGTGGGTTCGAGCCCCATGAAGGTCAAGGGCACCGAGTCCTGTGAAGGTCGTGGGATATGAAAAAGAGGAGAGAGAAAGACAGGAAAGGGAAAGGCTTTCGCTTTAACGCTCTTGAGCAGACAAGAGCAATGCTGTAATTTTTAGTCTTGAAGACACTGTGACCGAAATTGGCTGGTGAGTAATTACTCCCTTAATACAGACCTACTCCATCTTGGGGGATTCCCCAAAAAGAGGAGAGAGAAAGACAGGAAAGGGAAAGGCTTTCGCTTTAACGCTCTTGAGCAGACAAGAGCAATGCTGTATTTTTAGTCTTGAAGACACTGTGACCGAAATTGGCTGGTGAGTAATTACTCCCTTAATACAGACCTACTCCATCTTGGGGGATTCCCCAAATATCGCACAAAAGACCATAAAACATACATATTAATCGCCGCTTGAGTCCAAGACGTACAAGCGGGCTTGCATGGCCTATGCGTACCGTGTCTGACTCGCAAAGCAAGCGTGGCAGGTTCGAATACCTACTGAAATTCTTGACTTTTTTAAAACGCAAATCACTTACCTCATAAGGCTACATGATTTTACACTTGTGGCGACGTTTAATTTGCATTAGATCTCATGTTTTCAATCACTTTCATTTCCCAGATCCACGTGTGAAGGGTTTCGCTGCAAAGCTCAGACAGGACGACGACGCTTTTTCCGCGGAATGAGGCTCTTAAAGCTATCGCGTTAATAAAGAGAAAAGCCGAAATGAATGCGACTCAACCGTGCGTTTTAATCATTTGGGAGCAACACATACAGGGTCTGTTCTGAAAGTAGTCGGACTCAGTTTTTAAAATAAAATTTATTCATGAGAGTAGTAAAAACGATTAAAATTTTTCAAAGTGGCACCCTTCCGCACCTACACGCTGCTGCTAATGAGTTTTCCAGTTTTCGTACGCCTCCAGGAACGCCTGGAACGGAATGCTGTTTAGCTCCCTCTTCACGGCCTGTTGAACCGCCTCTACCAATCCGTAATGTTTCCTCTTGAGCGTCGATTTTATTTTCGGGAATAGAAAAAAGTCTGGCGGGGCCAAGTTGGGGCTGTAGGGGGGCTGAGGCAGCGTTGCCGTCTTGTGCTGGGCAAGAAATCGGGGTCCTCATTAACATGATGAAGAAGATCCTGGCAGATCGCTTTCCGGTTGGCCTTTTGCTCCTCTGACAACACTCCCGGCACCAACTTCGCGCACACTTTCCTCATGGCTAAGTTTTCTGTCAGGATCTCAAAAACTTGGGTTTGGGGAATGCGCTAGTCATCAGCAATCATTCTGATGCTCATCCTACAATCACTGTTCAGTAAATGTTTCACTCGCTACACATTTTCGTTGGTCTTGCTGGTCGAAAGGCGTCCTGAGCGGTCGTGGTCTTCCACTCTTTTGTTACCTACTCGGAGCATCTTGCGCCACTCAAAAACTACCTGGTCTATCTATGGCAGCATCACCGTAGGCCTCCTTAATCATGTCGTGAGTCTCTTTGCCCGTTTTACCAAGATTTACAGAAAATTTTTTCGCGTATCGCTGATCCGGTAAACGCTCCATGATTTTGCGTGACGAGACGTTTCGACATGGGTTCACAGTACAAGCGACCTGCTCTCTTCAACGGCCGAGAGCCGACTGGCGATATTCCCCAGCATTCCCAATATCCCCCTTCAACGATTCTGCACGCGCAGACCGCCTCTCGTCCGCCCGTTCGCCCAGGAAAAAACCAGTCCTACTACTTTCAGAACAGACCCTGTATAAGTTACTGTTAGTAGCGCGGACATAGCCTCGGAAACAAGTCTCATGCATAACGTTAAAGGTCTACTTTGCACATGTTCTCAGTTGTTTTCAAGAACCAAAGGCAGGCGTTTTCTTTTAATACGCGGTGCTTCGTTCATAACTTCCGATCGAAGGTTCTCTCTTTGTCAGGAACTGTGCGGTCGATGATAACCTTTTTTTACACGAGATCCCGTTGCGTCAGCTTCGATCGCGCAATGCTTCAGCGCAGAACTGCGCTGGAAAATTCTAGCTGCACCAAGACCGAGAAGCCTGTGTCGAAAACGTCGATACCACCGCACTCTAGGGCCGCTTCTTTCCTTATCGCTCAGTCAGTGGCATTTAAACGAGCGACAAAACTGAGCAGGAACCGAAGCTCTTTTGGGGCGTTTCCCAGTAACGATGGCTGCTTCCGGCACTATTTGCGACGCCCATTTATTAAAACTTTTGGAATTCAAAGTCGAACAACTGCAGTTGACACGCCATTTGGCTTCCGATACTTGTGCTGATATTACCCTTTTGGCCTGAAATTCAAAGAAAGGTTTAGGAACGCATGGCGCTAATAGCATCTCAACCAGACGTGAACGCCAACTCTCAAACTTTTCTATGCGTGCATTTGTTGTTTCAGTACTGTACGTACTGTAAGCAGTACGTAACGGCGGGAGGCCGCAGACTGCTCTGTTAGCTTCTAGGCTCTTAAGTGCACGAAATAAATTATCCGCATCGCTGAGATCTCTGGGCACAAAAAGAACGTTCCCCCACAGCCCTTCACAGATGACGCCCGATTTCGTGGCGTCTCACTGTAACCAGTTTTATTCCTTGCGGCGTGGTCGAGGAGGCTACTTAAATTGACGCAGTTACTGCAGCTTTGATTTCCATACAACTGCCTGCGCTGCCTAGCAACAATCACCTAGAAACATTTCAAAAGGACAGAACATACGGAAGTAACACTTCTATTACTTGCCACAGGCTTTCGGATTAGTGTCACTGCATTTTTTTTTAATGCAGAATTAATTTATTGGGCATCCGCTCGCACATTTCGCGTTCACGTCCGGATTCTGAGCATTGTCGCAAGTTCGTGGCTTCAAGGGTGCCTAGGTGCCGCCGTCTCTTTTAAATTTTTGTTTTGCATTACACTATAATGCCTGCCTGCAGTATTGAACGGTTTCATTCCTGAAATAAGCGAATACGCTGCTTTTAGAAAGTATATTTTTTTTTGTCCTGCGAGGACAAAATGCTACACTGAATTTCCGTTCTGCGCCTCCTCATTTGAAGGGCTAAGTAGTGCGCACTTGTCCTCTTCGGCGTGTTGCATTTTTATTTTAATATTTCTTATAATTATATTATACATTTTTGATTTTACAAGTGTACAGTATCCTTTTCGTCATTAGCTCCTGCAGTTATGCCTGCCAGCGCTGCAGAAATATTTAATACGCAAATACACAGCAAGATACACGTTATCAATATCATGCGCCTTACACCTTCGTGCCAATTATTTGCCGGCATTTAGTTTTGTAACAAATGTTCGGACTACGCGACGCTTTCATTCTTTACTTTATCTTTAACACTGCGTCTCGTGTAAGCGGGGCCTCTAAATGGGCAAATTTAAATCCATGACAATTACGCTAGCCATTGGACAGTCTGTATAGCCGACCTATGTTGTGAATGTAACTTCATTAACACATTAAAACAATCACGATTTTTATGGTATTCAGTTTAAATAATCATTTGCAGCGACACGTCTTGAAGAACGCTCAGGTTTCAGGTGGTTTGCCCAAATTTCAACACGAATTTTCTGTAATAAGGGAGTAATTACTCATTGACATCCACCCGAGCGCAGCCATACGGCCACAAAGGAAAGCTATACAGCTTTCACAGAAACTTCGTAGTTAAAGAAAAATTCGTCCTGGTCCGGGGTTCGAACCCGGAACCACCGCCACACCGGAGCAGTCGCTCTACCAATTGAGCTAACCGGGACGGCAAGCTTATGGTAGGGCGAGAGCGAATTGATCTATAACTCGAAGTGGGAACAGTGTTGACCAAATATTTTAGGGGAATCCCCCAAGGTGGAGTAGATTTGTAATAAGGGAGTAATTACTCATTGACATCCACCCGAGCGCAGCCATACGGCCACAAGGAAAGCTATACAGCTTTCACAGAAACTTCGTAGTTAAAGAAAAATTCGTCCTGGTCCGGGGTTCGAACCCGGAACCACCGCCACACCGGAGCAGTCGCTCTACCAATTGAGCTAACCGGGACGGCAAGCTTATGGTAGGGCGAGAGCGAATTGATCTATAACTCGAAGTGGGAACAGTGTTGACCAAATATTTTAGGGGAATCCCCCAAGGTGGAGTAGATTTGTAATAAGGGAGTAATTACAAATCGGGTTGGATGTCAATGAGTAATTACTCCCTTATTACAAATCTACTCCACCTTGGGGGATTCCCCTAAAATATTTGGTCAACACTGTTCCCACTTCGAGTTATAGATCAATTCGCTCTCGCCTTACCATAAGCTTGCCGTCCCGGTTAGCTCAATTGGTAGAGCGACTGCTCCGGTGTGGCGGTGGTTCCGGGTTCGAACCCCGGACCAGGACGAATTTTTCTTTAACTACGAAGTTTCTGTGAAAGCTGTATAGCTTTCCTTTGTGGCCGTATGGCTGCGCTCGGGTGGATGTCAATGAGTAATTACTCCCTTATTACAAATCTACTCCACCTTGGGGGATTCCCCTAAAATATTTGGTCAACGAATTTTCTGCTTTTCTACTCCCAGTCATCTCAGTCACTTAATCATCTCCAAGAACTTGTGTGCGATCTTTGTACCTGTTGGGCGGGTCTTGACCACCGCATGTGCGGGGCGTGAGGGGATCTACAGACCTCTAATGTAGGCAACCTGCAATTAAGTTTGCTACTATATGAGGCGCCACCTAGCTGCCAAGAGTATAAACACAGGCTCGTTTCTCTCTAACGATCGTTTCTTTCCGCGATCCCGAAAATTTTGCAAGTATAATATGACAAAAGCCATTATTTTTTGAATGGGCGTTTTTTTTTGTTTAATCGTGTCGATTCTATGTGGTTGCTTTTTGTTTCTTTGAAATAGATTGGAACGCACTGGGAGAGCAGTTTTGAAAAACAAGGTTTTAAATGGGCGGAAAATATATGCGCTGGTGAGTAGAGGAAGAATTTTCAGTCATATATTCTCTCTCTTAGGTCCCAACCTGAGTGAGCTTGAAATTATGCAGGCTACATTTTCACCAGCGTAGTTGCAAAACAACTTCGGCATATAAAATGGGGCTTTCGCGCTCAGCGCGCGCAGAATGTATAAGATATATTATTAAGCTCCTGGCGGGCAGTAATGAGGTTTGGCAGTTTTAGAGCGCACCCGACGGAAAACAAAGACTGAAAGCACTTTAATGTAAGGCCGATTGCGCTTTTGAGCAGCCATACTTTCGGTCGTATCACGAGGTAGTTTCATTTCTGAGCAATTTGCTACGAGTGTTTCGCGAACATTGTGATATACCCGGTCTCCCTGTTTATCAGAGTTTAAGGAACAAGGAAAATCGACGCAGAAAGGATCGACTACCTTATAGCTCATTAATATGTTAGGGACTCTTACAAAACAGAAGGTTTTGAGACGTCAACTAAGCTTCCGGCATAGGAAACCTTTAATAAAGAGACGCCAAACCTTCCATGATATTTAGCTGAAGGCAGGAAATAGAACTTTGTTTTAAGATGTCTTCGAATAAGATCTTCATTATACGCCTTCGATGGCTTTTATAGGCTTCATTCATTACGTACGACGGCTTTTTTAAGTGTGTTTATTGAAGGAAGTACTCTTCCTGTTTGAAATATTATCTATCCCTTAAATATAAAACACACGCTCGCAGACAAGAAAGGAAAAATATTATTCACTCAATCTTGGCAGTTTCTTACCTGCAGGCCCTAAATATTTTATAAAACAAATTTTATCGGAAGAAAGGAAAATGCGTAATGCCTGAAGCGAAACTCGTGAAGAGTTTGAATATTGGGTCGCAGAAGATTGGATGCCGAGAAAAGATGTAATATAGAGCTTCGTTTATTTTCGCTTCATAAACTACGAGTGAAGAAATATTGTTCAAAAAATGGATGTTTCGCCGGTATACTCTGCTGGCCATAAAATTGCACGAGACATTAAGTTAAATTGTGCAGAACTTAAGGACTTGAAAAATTTTTTTCACCTCATGTTTTCAACAACAGTTCATAGTCATGATCATGCTCTGTCTACCAGCAGAGTGATTTAAAACGGATCGAGCGTCGTAACCTTTATTCTCACTATTTTCAGCATTAACTACGCCACAAGTAAGTAATAAACAAATGCTTGCTACGAAACTCGGTTCTTACAAAATAAACATTTTGCCAGTAGCGGGGCTAGTACGACAGTCTTGTTCAAACGGTCAACTGCGTAGGGCACAGGCTTCTTTGTGGACTGCATGCTTGCTTGGCGAATAGAGGAACACGATTGTGCATTACAGTATCCGAGCTACTTAACCACCTGGTTGCGTCGCCTGTAAAAAGAAGCACACCATTATTTAGTTTGCTGACTGCGCGAGAGCTGTACGCCTGTTCCATAGAACTTTCCCTCTCCATTTCGCGTCCTGTTTTGCTCTGTCTCTGCTGGTGCGGATTGGCAATGAGCATTTTACCGAGCCCCACCGGTCTCTGTAAAAGCAGTCACGGGCATATGTTAAGTGCTGGTATTACCGCATCGCTAGCAAGTAGGGGCTGCCTAAGGTAGGAAAAGTTGCGTTGCGAAAGTGAAAAGTTGAGCATTTGACAGAACGACTGACAGAAAGTAGCTGCAAAGAAAGTTGCTGCCAGAATTACATTGTTGACACGTTAACAACATATCACGGAGGTTTCTGGAAAGGAAATTAACCAAGAGACGAGCCTACTCTTTTTTTATGAGAAAAACATCTCGGGTGGTTGAGGCGGAGAATCTGTGGCTGCGCTGTGGCAGAAGTTTTGAGCAAGGCGTTTACTATGCTGGCAGCGCTCAATGTAAATTAATTAAATTACTCAGAAAGACGTATTATTTAAACTTTAGTGCAAAGGCCAGCTCCACTACTCACTTGTTTTCGTAATTCAGAAAAAAAAAATGGATCGAAACTCCATGAGAGAACTGTGGCACTCTGCCTAGGGCAAACGTAGGGATACATTGAATTTGCAAAAACTATCCGGCATGGCCGCTCAGAAAAGAACATGTAAATGACAGATACCGAAAACGTTATCTGTCTACATCAGTAAAAACCGGGAAGCAGAGTAGAAACTTGCACTGCCGTCCCGCACTTGGCAAAAATGGTAACTTGATAAAGCAGGCCGTTAGAAGGTGTAGAAAAAAATGGTTTTCGTAATAAAGAAAAGGACATAAAGAGCACCATTTACGAAGGGCAGACCTTAAACAGGTTAGTGAGACCCAAGAGAGAGGTTTGCCTAGGAGCCCAAAATATATGGGCCTTCGGTTTCTTGCATGACTTGCTTTCCTTTATAAATCCTAACCCTCTCCGCCTGCTTTCCCCTTCACGGCATGAAAAAGATCACAGTGCAGGCTCCGCGATGTTTATATTGGACCGTAAATGCTCCCCAGTTTCTACTCCTGCAAATGTAATGTCAGTGTTTACGCTCTTGTCACCTGCTAACGGCGTCTCGCACTCATTCGGACGTTACTTATAAGTATTGAAGAGCAATGTTCACCTAACGACCGGGCGCTGACCGGATGCGATGCGTAGAATGGCTTGTACGACGGAGAGAGAATGTTCCCTAGAGGCAATGACAGGTACTGCTCTAACAATACCCTGATAGCAAAGCGTAGGTAGCGGCGTGCCACCGTAAAGACGCTAACAAGGCGACGGAGAAGGCAAGACAAAAACCGAACAAAAATAAGCAAGGAGTTCACTGCCCGGTTTCGTTTTTATGTGCGGAGTTGTTAACGCCGCTGAGGAAAGGATCGCAAACAGGAGCCTTAGCACCACCATTAGGAGTGGACGAACGTTTAAGCATTGGCCACGCACGAAGTTGCCTCACCTCTCCCTTATATATACTCAACCATAAATAGAATGCTTTGAAAAACTGCTGTGTCTTGATGGACTCGTGGGTACACACAAAGCAGGAGTGACAATTGTTAAAGAGACGCCAGCGCTGGAAAGTTTATACCCAGGAGCATCGCTTCACGTGGTGCGCTGGAACAGGTAAAGAAGTTATGAATTTTATAAGAAATATCTTAGCACACGAATACAAGTAAACCTATAAAGCTCATTTGAGTTTCTTTACATTCACAGGAAAAGGAAGGTGTACAAACGCATGATTGAAATTCTGGTCCTTAAAAGGAAGATCCATGTAGATGCCCCTTCCTGGGTGGCTTGCAAAGCACGAACTAAGATTGCCTTTTGTGGAAATTGGTTTGGTTTGGTTTATGGGGTTTAACGTCCCAAAGCGACTGAGGCTATGAGAGACGCCGTAGTGAAGGGCTCCGGAAATTTCGACCACCTGGGGTTCTTTAACGTGCACTGACATCGCACAGTACACGGGCCTCTAGATTTTCTCCTCCAAAGAAATTCCAGCCGCCGCGGCCGGGATCGAACCCGCGTCTTTTGGGACAGCAGCCGAGCACCATAGCCACTGAGCCACCGCGGCGGCTTTTGTGGAAATGCAACGACAAAATATGAGGTAATTAGAAAAAGAGACTACAGGCTATTACGTCAGCCAGGATTGCCAAATTTCAGCGCATGCAGCTCTTCACATGCCTCCGGCCACCGCTGGCTGGTCGCATGTTGGTCTGCGAGCCACCCTCCGGGATCTTTCCGTGGCTGCCACCTTCCGGTTGTCCTTTCCTGCACTTTCTACATGGCATGTCGCGTTTCGCTCTGCTAATGGGACAATCGGCTGCGTCGACAATGCCGACGACTACGTCGACGTCGACTATGACATGAAACACAAGAACGGACGCCTAAGGGCTCTAAAACTACACATCTTTTTTCATAATAGCGCATATAACAACTGATAATCATAAGCATCATCAGCCCGATAGCGTCCACTGCAGGACAAATGCCTCTTCCATCTCTTTCAAATTGACTCAATCCTGTGCCAACTGCGACCACCTTATCCCCGCAAACTTCCTAACCGCATCCGCCCATCTGATTTGAACTGGTCTGCTACGCTTGCCCTTTCATGGTATCCACTCGGTTACCTTGATGCCCATCGGTTATCTTGCCTTCGCATTGCATGCCCTGCGCATTCCCATTTCTTCTTGATTTCGACTAGGATACAGTTGCTTGCGTTTGCTCCCTGAGCCATCCTACTCTCTTCCCGTGTCTTAACATTACACCTATAATTTTGTTTCGATTAGCTCGCTGAACTGTCTCAGCTTATTTTCAAACTTTTTCGCGTGTTCCCACCCCATGGGTGATAACTGGCGATATACATAATTGTTTGTACCTTCTTGAGAGATACTGGTTAGGCGCTATTCATAACCTTACAGTAACTAGCAAATGGACCCTACCATATTCTTATTCTGCTAGTTACTTCGCTCTCAAAGTCCGAGTTGGCGGTTACTTTTGCCCTACGTAATGTAGCCCTTGACAACCTCCAGTGCTTCGCTGCCCATCTTAGATTGTTGTTTCTCTCCAATACTATCGAATGCTAATTGGGATTTTGCCACGTTCCTCAATCATGCTTTACATTTCGTCTGTTCAGTCACTAGGAAGGCAATGTGATGAGAAATTTGTAGATTTCAATGGTATTTTCCACTGCATTTTATCTCCACTGCATTTTATCTCCACCTCTTCCGGATTAAGGTCTCTGAATACTTTGTGTAGACACGTAGTGAATAGTACAAAAGAGATCATATATTCCTGCCTGACACGCCTTGCTGGGTAATCGCTGCACTGCCGCATCATTTCAGCACATTTTTTAACGTTTTAACCCTAACACATAAGTGGTTATCTATTGAACGAATGCGTTCTCTACCTTAGATTTCATTATAATTAACCAGTGTTTGTTCTTTAACCCATGCTACTCGATTTCTGAGCATTAACTTTACCTCTATATTTTTCATTCCCATTGCTGCCTGCGCTGTATTATATCAAATTTCATGCTCTTCGCCAGTCTCGGCCCAATACTTATCAAACTTCTTCCCCATACGTATCACGCCACTCATACATCCTGCCAGCGCTCATCTGTGAGGGCGCGTGGATTATGCCACACATGACCTATTCTCATTGTGCAGGCCACCAACCAGCGTTACCCCGATAGCCGCCTGCGTTAACCGCGACGCTACGAGCAATGAGCATGAAAGCGCAGCGCGAGCCGGGCAGCAGTTGAGAGCCGCGAGTGTAACTTCGTCAGTGACGCAAGCGGCTTTCTGTAGACCGTGCTGCGCTCTCGTGTTTCTGTTAACAAACAGGACTTCTCTACATTGAATACTATGCCCCTGCTCAATTTAGAACCCACTTTCCTTGCTGACCTACCGACTTTGCCAATGATTACTACATCTTTCTTCGCTCCAAGCAGCACTTAATCCATCAAGGAGATTTCCGACACACAAGCAGCGCGTACATAAGAGTCTCCTGGCTACACGCGTGCTGCGTGTAGAAGGACATGGAGTGCTATGACACCAGAGGCGAATGGCACGTGGACGTGTTAACGTAGTGCGCTTAAGAAGACTGTGTGCCTCCAACCCATCCTTCACACTCACCACACGTACACGCTGTGGAACACCCGGATGTCCATATCGTGGAGAAGAGTCTGCAGAACGTTTCAAAGGAGATCTACACGCATAAGTACCACTTCTGCCTAAGATCGCCTAAGAGCTGCCGGCTTCGGCCGGCATTCAGGCGTCCTGGATACTTCTGTCTATGATAGTAGGTGAATAATCATGGAGAAAACATTTGCGTCCCAGTTGTGAAAGTGGTTGTGGGGAAGTGGTTTTTTCGGACAAGAAAATAAATAACTATAGTTCAATGTTGAAATACACAACACATCGTTATCTTCATACACAACACTTTATCTTCATACAAATACACAACACATCGTTAGGCAGTCGGCGGCAACCTTTTGCTGCGAACTGACTGCAATCTTTGTGTACGACAGGTAACTGCTTCTGACGGCCACCTGATACCATTATCCTGCGCATATCGTGGAAGAACTGGACAGCTCGGCGCAGCAAATCAGTCCACTTCGGGACAGCGTGACCGGAAGGACCATCACTGCCAGGCTTCCTGGAGGCGGCACTGCTGCCGCTAGACAGCTATAAAACCGTGGTTCACCTGGTTCACCTTCGCAGTCGGCGGCAACCTTTTGCTGCGAACTGACTGCAATCTTTGTGTACGACAGGTAACTGCTTCCGACGGCCACCTGATACCATTATCCTGCGCATATCGTGGAAGAACTGGACAGCTCGGCGCAGCAAATCAGTCCACTTCGGGACAGCGTGACCGGAAGGACCATCACTGCCAGGCTTCCTGGAGGCGGCACTGCTGCCGCTAGACAGCTATAAAACCGTGGTTCACCTGGTTCACCTTCGCAGTCGGCGGAAACCTTTTGCTGCGAACTGACTGCAATCTTTGTGTACGACAGGTGAGCATTGCTGAAAACTCATCACTAGCCTTTTGTCTCGTTATGCCGCCGACTGCAATCTGTGCAACTTGTACCTTGTCATACCGTGTGCTTTGCTACACCTGCTAATATTATTCTCGGCTGTTCACAATGGAACGTTGTGGGGTTTGTAATGAGGCTCTACGTACAGATGGAAAACGAACTGTTTGCTGCGAATGTAGCATTGGGCACCATCTCGGTGACTGCTCCGGTCTTTCCGAGAATACATTTTCATGCATGGGACCAGGAAAACGTGAAAAATGGCGATGTCGCGTGTGTCGCGGGGAGTCACTTCCCGTGAAATCCAATGATAAGCCAACTGAAGAACCATCGGACGTTTTTAAAAAAGTGGCTGCGTTGGAAGAAAAATTGATGGTTGTTTCTGAACTGAAGATAAGCATAGATAGCCTCCTGGCTCTGCCGGCGCAACTCGAGAAGCTTGTCATGACAATTCAATACCTGCAAACGACAGTTACTGAGGTTCAAACATCAGTAGAATTCTTGGCATCCAAATACGACACGCTCCTTGCGACTTGCAACGATGCCGTGCAGGCAACAAGGACGCTTGAGCAAAAGGTTTCATTTCTAGAAGGGACTATTGACGAACAGGCTTCGATGATTCACCGAATTCAGTGGGAACTCAATGAAAGTGAACAGTACAGCCGTCTGTCCAATCTAGAGATAAGCGGACTGCCAGTTCAGCCACAGGAAGACCTGCGGGCTGAAGTTGCGCAGACGGCTGAAACACTTCAAGTACGTGACTTCAACCAATCTGAGATAGCCTCCTTGCACCGTCTATCATCGAGACAAGTGAAGATTACGGTCGTATTGGTCAGGTTTTCGTCCCCGAGCTTACGGGAGAAATGGCTGCAGGTAAAAAGCAAACTTAGAACGCTAAATGAGTCCCACAAGCTCTCCTCCGTTTTCTTCAATGAAAACTTGACCCGTATGAACAGTGAGCTGTTCTGGAAAGCTCGAATCCGAGGAAAGGAAAAAATCTTTCAAATTTGTCTGGGTCAAGAATGGCAAAGTTTTCGCCAGAAAAGAAGTGGGGGCTTCCGTTATCAAAATCGCGTCTCTTTCAGACATTGACAAAATGACGTAGGGAAATTCACTATTACTGCTATGGCTTCTTTTTCAAGTTTTGACGTCTGTTTCCAATCGTTCTATCCAGTTTCTTTGAGTTCTCTTACAATTCTTTACATTAACATTAGAAGCATTCGAAAACATTGGAATCAATTTCTGGTAATCGCACAAGACCTTTACCAAGTAGTAGACGTATTTCCTTTCACAGAGGTAAATATTGCTGACAATATTACCTGCATGTTAAAGCTTCCGGGTTATACGGAGCATTTCCTTACCCGCCAAATGGGTAAGGGTGGAGGAATTGCTGTTTTCTTCAAGGATTCATTATCGGTTTCCAATATCAACATCTCCATCAACGCTGCAGAGGCAATGGGATTTGAAATTTCGTACAGCAACATTTCGAGTCATCTCCTTATCATATACCGACCACCGTCTGGAAACGTGGCTAATTTTATCACAGCATTGCATGACGTTTGTAAGCAAAGGTTTAGCCAAGGTAACCTATGCATAATGGGTGACTTGAATATTGATCTGTTGAAGCCTGAGAGAGCATCTGCACAAAGCTACCTAAATGCCCTTGCGGATCATGGTATAGAAACGCTACTTTCAGATCCTACTAGAGAAGAGATCGTAAACAACAGTTTGTGTAAAACTTGCATAGACCACGTTAACGTACGCGCGTCGGACTTGTCTTATGTTATGGCAGCTGTCATTCGAAAGAAATTAGCGGATCATTACTTTACACTATGCCACTTTGCTAAGGTCGATTCTGCACAGAAACCTAATGATAGCAGGTGTGTTATGACTATACTAGATTGAAAACTATTTGACAGTAAGGTGTCATCCTTCGACTGGAACTCATTTATATCACGAAATAACAAAGATACCGCCTACGATAACTTTGTTTTGGTTCTTAAAAATTTAAAAGAATCCTGCAAAAAAAGTATCATTGTCAAAAAACGAAATAATAATTGCTTCTGGCTTACAGCTGACATTCTCGCAGCCATTAGATGCAAAGAAGCGCTGTGGTCAAAATGTCGCGCTTCACCAAAAAATGCAAACTTACGAAATGAATTTCGGGCTGCTAGGAACAAAGTAACCGCTCTTCTTCGGTCCTCTAAAAGGCGTTACTATGCTAGCCAGTTTCGCAATTGCCACCATGACGTGGCCAAAACTTGGGCTATCGTGAACGAACTGCGTGGGCGTAAGCGTAGACCGGTCAAGGACGCAATAGAGCATAGTTTTGGTCACTTGACGTCCTCTTTGGCAAATGATTTTAATAACTTTTTTTCTAAAGAACAGCGCATTGCCCGTGCCACATCACGTTCGCCGTTACTTACTGCTTCTGTGATTGACTCAGCATTTCTTCCACACATAACAGAGCCAGATCTTTTCAGCATAATCTCCAGTCTACGGCATAACAAATCGGCTGGAATTGATGGAATATTTATCAGCGACCTTTCCAGAAACTTCCAAAGCTTGAAGTGTGTCCTTCTTTTTATGCTAAATGATATGATTGAAAGTGGCTTCTTACCATGCCCTCTTAAACAAGCGCGTGTTATACCACTTTACAAGGGTGGCAAAAGAAATGATATCTCGAATTATCGCCCAATATCTATCGTGTCGTGCATATCACAAATTTTAGAAAAACACGTCTTATGTACAATGTCAGCATTTTTGCTGAGGCATAACGTGCTTAGCCCACATCAATACGGATTTGTTGCTGGTTCTGGTACCCAAACGTTATTAGAAAAGATGTCGGATTCCGTTCATTCTAGTTTTGATCAAAATGAAGTGGCATTTGGTCTCTTTCTTGATGTCAGGAAGGCATTTAATACTGTTCACCATGATATTCTCTGTGAAAAGTTGTTTTGCTATGGTTTTCGTGGTCCTTTTCAAATGTTACTAAGAAATTATGTGTCTCAGCGATCTCAAATGGTGGAACTTGGACCTGTGCAAAGCAGAATTATAGACTTATATAGTGGTGTTCCCCAGGGATCCATCTTATCACCCCTCTTATTTAATCTCTATGTTAATGACCTCCCCAGCATTATAACTTCATCACAGATTTATCAATATGCAGATGACACCCTCCTCATCTCATCTAATACAGATTTTTCTTGCGCACTCCGTCAACTTCAACAGGACGCTACTAATCTATATGATTGGTTTCAATGTAACCTGATTGATATAAACCCCCAAAAAACTCATCTAGTGTGCTTTAGAAATGCACACAAGCCAATCCCGAAAAACGCTGCGGTTTTTTTGCACAGCTCCAGTTGCACTGCATGTTCTTGCTACCCCATTACATGTGTTCCGTCCGTGAAATACCTTGGCATTTACTTTGACAGTGATTTATCCTGGAACACGCACATGGCACACCTCAGTAAGAAGCTTAGAGGCGTCGCATGCTTGCTCTATGCTCTAAGGGCCTACCTGTCATTTGCCATAAGACGTTTAATTGCACAGTCTTTGGGGTATTCTCTGCTGAGATATGGCATGTGCTGTTTCTTCAACTGTTCTGCAACATGGAAAAATAGGATAAACCGTATTCTCAAGAATATGGCTAAGAGTGTCATCTATTCAATACCCCATAAACAGCAAAGTGTATTCCTTTCTTCAGGTCTGCCTTCCTTTGACATTGTGTTCAAACAAGTCACTGTACTCAGATATTTCTGGAACTCTGAATTTCGGTTCCACAACGTTAAACCAATCCCATTAAGAAAAGTTTCTCGATATATTGTCCCTGCAGTGCGAACTCATTTTGGTATGTCTATGAGGTCATATTATATCCCATGTATATTCAATGAGATGCCTGATAATGTTTTCAACTTGAACACTCGCAGACAGTTACGTGATGCTATTGCCGAGCTTGAACAGCTCTCGTGCATATGTTTTAATGTACACAAAACAAAGAATTGATTTGGTAACACAGGTTGTTGCTGCTGCCGGACGGCACCCTACAAGCCCAATTGAGGCTTTGGCGCGTCCGCGTCTTTTATTGTTTCTTTGGTGTGAATAAAGTATTTATTATTATTATTATTCTATGCATTCAGCAGCCAAAAGAGGCTTCTTGAAAAAACAACAACAAAGTAAACATACAGGTCGAACAATATCCAAGCTATCTCATTGCGCTTCGGAAGCATTCAGCTGCTGGCAGCAACCAACCTTCTGTGCTCGCGGACAATTTCACCGGAGACTGCAAACGCATCAGGTCTTTCCAGGAGGCGGACAAAAGCGACTAATGAGATTTTTTTTTTTTGCCTTCGTCGTGCAGGTCCTCTACATTTTGTTGTTCCTACCAGCACCTCACGAATCACCTCAAGTACTCCCGGGGATGTGCACACAATTTTCTTGATTCAGCGTTTGCTGCTACAGCTTTAAGAGACTCGGGGAAAAAAACAAGGCAGCATTCGGTCTCCGGGATACTGTTTTCTCATTCATCACGGCCTGTTTCACTTGCTGTCCTGCCTAGAGCTAGCACAACAGCGCAAGCCTCCCCTGGATACCGGAAAGGTCAATAGGCCATGTATTTCTAGTGATCCCGCTGTTACCTTCTAGTCTTCAGAGAGTGACTCTTACGGAGTGCAGTTTTACACGGAGGTAAAAGGCGCAAGGAGTAAAATATAAGTAGAATTTTTTTCAGAGCTATTTAGATCTTAGGCATTAACAGTGGACCCCGTGTTGACAAACTGAGGAATTTTGTTGTAATGCGTTAGCAATTAAACCTTCTATTAGCGATTTCGCCGATCTTTCTGTGAAGCCTGTTTGACCTTGAAGTAAGGAGGGGGGGGGGGGGGGGGGGGGAGTCTGCGTCACGGAGTCTGCGTTACATCATGTGCACGTCATGTTTCACATCACTTAGTCCTGTGTCGTCATAGGAGAATCCCAAGTTTGAATCAGAGCGGCAGGAAAAACTGTGCAACTTCTTATCCAAATTTCTTAGAAATAAATGAATCTTTCGCTTGCGGCCAAGTGGCAACAAAGCCGTGAAATGCCGAACTATCAGATTTTGCTATAAAAAAATATTAATAGAGCTCTCCTCACTGTCCCTTTAAGGCGGAGCTAAAGTTCGATTTCATCGGTTTTTCTCTGACACCTGCTCGACCTTGAAAGCCTAGCCTCAAACCTCAAAAGTCGAAATTCTCTCTCAGCTCAGCCCACTTGTTCATGCGGGGTCGCTGCTTCTCACGAGTGTCCTTCTCTTCATACTATGGGCCTGAACTGTCGACACTGGCAGCTTATTCTCCCGGAGACATATATCTCCACCATTTCCTTCCGTCTTCTCTTCGACCCCCCCACCCTTTTCCGTTTTATGTCTGCCTCTGACATTCTCTTCGAAGCGTATCCTTCATACAGCCTCATAACATTATTATAAAACTAAACCTTGGCTCTTTTGGTTGACAAACATTTTGGAAAACCAGTTTTACATATGGGAACGTATCCTGATCTCGCATAATTGAGACCATGGAGGAAAATCGCGGCACACAACTTGAAGGCTGAATGATGTATGATAATACTTCTGAACAATGAAAGCGGTATGCAGTATATGCTCCATAATCATATTTGTTACTGAAATTGAGATCAGCTTTCACAGAAGGTCCATTATTCTTTGAACCTGGGGGCTAATTATTTACAAAGAGCGGAAAGCTGCACTGGTTTTTCTTGGAAATCTGCAAATGCAGCAAAGCGGAACCGCAAAAATAAACAGAGAAAAAAAAACGAAATAACAGCTGCTAGCGTTGTTTTCCAACTACGTTGCGGGGAAGGTATTTTTATAGTGATTTTTTTTTCTTGCGGTAGGGTACTCTGTTGCTCAAACTTGCTTTCAGGCACTATGACGAAACATTCGTTCAGAGCATGCGAGAAAAAAAAAATTTAGAAGCCTCGACTTCGCGTTTTACATCTTATCAAGGCACTCAGCTTAGCCTAACAGGCGTAGGAGGACGCACCGTTGTGTTAGAGACAGTTGCATTTCTCTTAGTAGGTAAGTCAAATACTTGAGCGGCGTGACATGGCAACAAATGTCTTGAGATTTCCGCTATTTGATTTTTTTTTGTGCAGTTATGAAGTTCCGCTCAGAGGACTGAGAAGTGGAGAAGGCTTCTATTAGTTATATGTGTTCGCCTCTTTGGTTGTGATGGCAAGTCTATGGGGTCTAATGCACCCTTGATTTTTTTGCGTTTTTCGCGCGCTCTGTGCTCTTCTCTGCCAGTGCTGTATGTCACCTGCAGAAATGTTACGCTCAGACGGCTTGCGTCGTTAAAGTTTCGCCTTGAGCGGTGAGCTCCAGTCCGTCAGCGGCTTGACGTAACGCGGAATGTTATTTCAAGATTTCTGCGCTGTTGATTCTTTCTTTATTTATGCCTTTACAGCACGTGTCCTGCAGGAACGTTACGCGAAGGCAGCTTTGCTCAGAAAAAATATAAGTAGCTGAAATTAGAGCCTGTTCGTGAAAGTTGTTTTTCCATTTCTCGTCGTCGCATTTCCGCTCCGAGGTGTCCAAGCGTGTAATGCATGACACCCCTAGCAACCCACCTTCATATCGGGAGCTAGTAGACAGGAATTTGTAGCTGGAAACACCTAAAACATAGAATTACCTAACGTAATGCACCTAGTGAATTCTATGCCGATACACTCATCGTTATGAGCCTGCGAAAGTTGCCAGACAGCACACTGCTCTGCGCGAAAACCCTCTTGTACGTTGGAAAGGAAGTACGCAGAGAGAGACAGCCCGAAAGGATGGCTACCAATGTGCAACATGAGATTCCTTGACGAAAGTTGAGGTCGTTTTATTTCGTCATATATACTGAGGTAAATAATTTGATGGCAATGATGTTGATGGAATTTGATGGCGCAAGGTCAGTTTCATCGAAAGAGCATTATGGCACAAGATATATTTTCGTCTACTCAAGGTGGGGAAAGAGATCATTTCTGAATCATTTCACCCCTTGTGTCCAACTCCCGTGGTATACTGTATCTAACGAACTAAAGGTTGTAGGGTCCGCTCGCGGGCCCACTCAAATCCCGCGCCTCTCACCGCGGGTAGCCTCGACAGCCCTTCCTCTCGAGTGGTGAGGCAGGGGGAACAAGGCTACGCGGGGGAGCCTACTTAAGAAAGGCGCGACCGCCTAGGCGCTCTCGACACCTGCCCGAGGACCACCTGACCCTGCTGCCCCAACGACGCCTGACTCCTCTGCCGCGACAGAATGTGAGAGTAAATATCTTTGTTACAAAGACCTGCCTCCAGTCACTGTCTGTCCGTCCTCGCGCAGAGGAATCGCCCACAGATAATGGCGCCCAACGTGGGGCTTTAATTAGCACCGATGTGGACGATTTCTCTGCCGATTTTGAGACGTGCAGACAGACTTGTGGCAGGCGCTCTTTGTTTGGGGGCCACGCTGGACCGCTATAGTAAGGGAGCATGTCAGGCGGAATGTTCGCGGGGTAGCGGCGTGTCCAGTGTTTTAAATTTGTTGGGGGTTTTGTGTTGTTTATGTAGTTTTCGGGAGTTTTCTGTTGTATGTTTCATGTGCTTGTAGATAAATGTTCGTGTGTTGTAGATAGATTTTTTTTTGTATATGAATTCCTTTGTTCGTTTGGTTGCCGTGAGCTGTTAGCCGGTACGACCGGACAGCTGAAGCGGGGTTTCCTGCAACAGTAGCGCGTAGGGTAGATCCTCGCATTCTCCCCGTCAGTTAGAGAAAACCATGCCTCCCAAGAGGGATATTTCAGCCGCGGCCATGGATGCCGCGGCAGCCGGGAGTGAGGCGAGGAATGCGGCAGAGCCCGCGCACATTCCCGACGCGGCGGCTGTAATAGGCCAGGTAACTGAAATGTTTGCCACATTAGCTCGTCAGCTCGGTTCGGTGGCTGGCGCCAACCAAGCCGCTGCGTCGGTATCATCGGCGACAGCATGGCGCCCGCGGATAAATATGCAGGCCCCCTCCTTTTCCGGGTACACGGATGCGAAATCAGACCACGAGTTTTTACAAACTCGAGGACTATCAGAAGGCTCTGGGCGCCCCAGATGACGTGATGCTAGGGCAGGTCCTGCCTGTAGCTCTCGTCGAGAGCGCGGCGCGATGGAGGCGCTGCCAGTCGACCTTAGAGTCGATGGCGGGCTTCAAAGATCGCTTCCGCGCCGAGTTCCTGCCGCCTGACTATGTGCGCCGGATGCTGGAGGAGCTCGCGTTGCGCACCCAATACCCAGAGGAAAGCCTCCTCGAGTACATACGCGCAATGCAGGAGCTATACAAGAGGGCAGATCCGACGGCAACCGACTAAGATCAGGTCGCGCGTCTGGTCAGGCAGTGACATCCACGCTTCCAGCCGTATCTGCGGGGCTGCGGTTTTACAAACCTCGAGGCCTTAGCACAGGATGCCAAGATCATGCAGGCGGATTTACTTGCCGAACTACGCTACCAGCCACCCCCCAGGCCAGCCGAATCGCTAGAACCGGGATGCGCATGAGATGGAGGCCGAGAATATGCGATGAGGGCTCGGCGCGCCGAGGTAATGGCCGTGGAAAGGCAGGCGGAACCCCCTGTTGACCCTCGCGTGCTTGACCCGTACGCGTTCGAGCAGCGGCTACGTGGCGGCCTCATAGGCCGCGCGCCGAGCGAGCGTCAGGAATGCGCGGAGAAAGGGGAGAGTCGTCCCCAACCGCTTCGTGGAACGAGGGGTCCTCCGTCCACGCAGCGGGTGAACGACCGGCTTTGCTGGAATTGCAACCAGCCCGGCCACGTGTCACGCGAGTGCCAAGCTAGGCGTATGCAGGGAAACGCCAGACGCTGGCGTTGATGACTAGTGGCACCGGCCTTTCACCGCCAGCGGGAGAATTTCATGGTGGTCAAGGCGCTACTCAGGAAAAGAACTCCCGCGCCGTGTCGCCTGCTCGCCGCGCTGGCGACGGAGAGGCCTTTGTCCCGCTCGCCTTTAGAGCTCAGGGAGCTGTTCCGCGCTCAAGCCCATTTATGCTAGTGCAGTTAGCGGGTCGATGCTACTGCGCACTCGTAGACACGGCCTCACCGCTGTCACTGGTCGGTGACGAGGTGTTCGAGGCCTGCCAGATAGGTAACATCCGTGTCAGACCGGCCGAAACTCCGTTAAGCTTAGCAGCTGGGGCGGGAAAGGCAAAGGGAGCAGTGCATCTTACGATGAGCTTTGACGGCAGAAAGCGGAGACATCGCTTCGTCTATCTGCCTGGCTTGTCGATACCAGTAATTCTGGGAAGAGATTTCCTCTCGAGCGAAGGCATTGTGCTCTACAGGGGGAGGGGGGGAATGGCTATCGTTACAGCCCGCTCGCCCCCGCTCGCCCCCCTCATTTCCTTCGAAAGCGCACCCTTGCCCGGCTGTCCTGCAAAAAAAGGCGGGTGTGCACGCCTGTGCACAAAAAGGCAGGGGGCTCCCTCGAGATTCTGAAAGACGGTGGCCCGTTAGATGCAATTATTGCGTCTTTCTCAGGACCCAGTTGTCAGCGCCGTAGGCTCGCGGAAACTTTACTCTCGTTTTCGAAGTGCTTCACGGAGAAACCGGGCTGGACCGACCTGCTTCAGCACGAGATTCAAACAGGTGATGCGCGCCCTTTGTGTAACCCGAGGCCGTTAAGTGCGCATAAGAGGCAGCTTCTAGACTGTGGCCTTTGACGAGATGATCGCTACCGGTGCGGTGAGACTGTCACAAAGTCCCTGGGCGTCACAAGTGGTTCTAGCACCAAAGGAAGATCGATCAGTCCGGCTGTGTGTTGATTATCGTAAGCTCAAGTCACTGAAGCCTACGGTTGCGTACCTTTACCAGTCGATCGAGGCTGTGGTGTACGCATTAGGGAACGCGAGACTCTTCACAGTCCTAGATGCAAGCAGAGGGTACCTGCAGATTGAAGTGGCCGGAGGTGACATTGAGAAAACTGCATTCATCTGCCACCGCGGGCTCTTCGAATTCACTCGACTCCAGTTTGCTTTGTCTAACGCCCCGAGCACGTTCATGCGACTGATGGACATCGTGCTGGGTGATGCAAGGTTCAACTACGCCATGGCTTACCTCGACGATGTTGTCATATTCTCACAGTAGTTCGAGGAGCACATTATTCACCTGAATTCTGTTCTCGATAGAATGAGACGTGCCGGTCTAACCATCAATCCAAAGAAAGTGCAGTTGGCATCAAAGAGAGTGAACCTCTTGGGCTTTGTCGTGGATGATGGCACACTGAGACCGAATGATGACAAACTGCAGGCAATTCTGAACTACCCCTGCCCCATGGATGTGAAAAAATTGCAGAGGTTTTTGGGGATGGTTGCGTTCTACAGGCAATTCATCCCGCGCTGTTCGGAGCTTGCAAGGCCGCTGAACCTGCTGTTGCGTAAAGGCTCGAAGTGAATCTGGGGCAAGGAACAGAGTGACGCATTTGTTTCCTTGGCTCGCGCGATACCGGATACCGCTAGTCTGCGCCTCCCAGACCTGAACAAGCAGTTTGTCTTGCAGTTGGTGCTGTTTTTTTGCAGGAACACCAGTGCAAACTGCGCCCTGTCGCGTTCGCTAGTCGCACGCTCACATCGGCGGAGCGGAATTACTCCGTGACCGAAAACGAATGCCTGACGATCATGTTCGCATTGTCCAAGTTCGACATGTACCTAGACGGAGCGGTCTTCCCCGTGCAGACAGATCACCTGGCATTGTCTTGGTTAAAGAGGCTCAAGAACCCCGCAGGCAGACTCGCTAGATGGGCGCTGACGTTGCAACGTTACGCGTACACCATCGAGTACCGCCGGGGTAGCTTGAACAAGGTGGCCGATGCTTTATCGCGCGCACCGTGGAAGGCTGGCGGAAGCGCTTCAGCGGCTCAGCCCAGCACTATAGAAAGCGATGTCACCGCTGTTGGAGAGGAGGAGAGGGCGAACGGGAGTGTCGCGCACGGTTTGGCGAAAGACCAGACGGACAAAGGTCCCGCACGGTGCTGTGAGGGAAGGAAAGCACAGCAGCTCGTGGCGGCAACCGCTCGCCTGCCAAGGAGCGAGGCTGGGGAGTAGCGGTAAGTAGAGAAGAGCTGATCTAGGCCCAGAAAGCAGACGGTCTATGCCAGCGGGTGGTGAAGGAGCTTGCGAGCAGTGCAGCTTGCACTGGGAACGCTTAGGGCAAGTAAGACGCGTATCTGCTGGGCGATGATGGCTTGCTGATCCGCTATATC
This sequence comes from Amblyomma mixtum, assembly GCF_055824585.1. Classification (NCBI taxonomy): domain Eukaryota; kingdom Metazoa; phylum Arthropoda; class Arachnida; order Ixodida; family Ixodidae; genus Amblyomma; species Amblyomma mixtum. The sequence goes on from NC_143016.1 coordinate 24,827,562, forward strand.
CCCCAACTTGACGAAGAAGAGGCGATAGCATCCCCTTTCCGAGTCGTGGTCCAGAGAAGGTTGCGGAAAAGGTTCCTGCAGTACTTCCATGACTCAGCGCTGGCAGGCCATGGCAGCGGCAGTAAGACTTACGACAAGTCATGCCGCCTCGCGACCTGGCCAGGCACGAGAAAGGATGTGCTGGGATACGCCCGTACCTGTCCGGTATGCCAGGTAGCCAAGCCTCGGGCGTGCAAGCCCGCTGGCATGATGAAGGCGGTAGTTAGCAACTATCCGTGGCAAGTGGTCGCGTGCGATATCATGGGACCCCTCCCTCGGTCCGAGCGCGGAAACCAATTCATCCTGGTAGTAACGGACCACTATTCCAAGTGCGTTGAGGTTTTCCCCGTTAGGAAGCTTGTGTCGGAACGTATTTGAGAAAAACTGTTGGAGACTTTCACTCGTTTCGGTTTACCTTCCGACCTGATTACAGGGAATACTTCCTATTTCACAAGCAAAGTCTTTGAAGACACTTTTCGGGCGCTTCAAATCCGCCACAGGAGAACGAGTCCTACCACGCTCAGAGTAACATAACCGAGCGGGTGAATTGAAATCTTAAGAGCATGCTGGACGCGACGACCGAGCAGCACAGAGATTGGGACGCGCGGCTGTTCGAACTGGCGTTCGCTACGAGGACAACAGTGAAGAGGTCAGTGAGTATTACACCAGCTTTCTTGAATTTTGGGAGAGATATCGCTTTTCCGCTAGAGAATGCCCTACTCGACGCGGCGGGGCCCGCGCCCTCCCGCTTTCGCAGTACGTGGCAAGGCTCCGGGAGCGCCTGGAGGCAGCGTAGCGCGCGGCTCGCGAACACCTCGATGTCGCGCGCATGGACCAGGCAGATCAGTACAACAAAAATCGCCGTCACGTCGTTTTCAACACGGGCGACTTAGTACTTAAGAGAACTCACCATGCAGCGCGTGGTTTCGCCGCGTCGCTAGCGCATAAGTGGGCTGGACCGTACGAATTGTTACGGCACGGACTACGCCACTCACCTACCAGCTGCAGTTGTTTACAAACGGCGAAACCGCCGGTCCGGTGCATGTCGCGGATTTGAAGGCTTTCCACCTTCGCAAGGACGACGACTGCGAAGCGGTGGAAAATCAGCGCGATGCGGTGATCTCACCCACGGGAGGACGAGCAGGTAGCGGTACTGTTCGCAACCGACGCTACAACCTGAGGGCCAGGTAGCACCCGTGTCTCTCGATTAATAATCACTCGCAATGCTCTCGCCCTCTCAGCATGTATTCTAGGAAGCTCCAGCGGACCGACACCCGTGGCTCGGACTCCGGAAGGCAAGGCAGACTACCATCGAACGGTGGCCGCCACCAAGGTGCGCCAGCCGGCTGGCGGCAGGAGCCGCGCGATTGGCGCCGGTTGCACGGCAGCGGTGGCCCCCAGCGCCAGCCTGACTGCGTGGCCAACCACTGGAGGGCACCTCCCAGTGGTGCAGGCCAGCGCAAGAGGGCCAGGGATCATCCAGCCCAGGGCCCCCCTCAGCACCCAGCCGGCGCTCCGGGCGCCGAGCAGCCGCAACCCAAGCGGCCCAGGGTCCTGCGGCACGTGGCCACCTGGACCACGGTCGCCAACGGAGCAGCCGTCTCTTACTGCGTGAGCTCCAGGTGGCGGGACCAGGCGCAGCCCATTCGCGGCGGTGACCTCCAGGCAGTGCCACAGCCTTACCGCGGCCTGACCCTGGAGGATCGGGACCAGGAGCCACCGGCCGAGTATTACGACGAGGAGCGGGCCGGCCTGTGCTCCCCCTGCGGCACGCTTGTTGTGCACCGGCTCAGCCACGAGGCCGGTGCGCTGCACAAAGCGCGCAAGGAAGCGGCGGAAAAATGCGTGGCGGCTGCTGCAGCCTGCCCCGCTCCGCCACTACGGCCACTGCAGAGGGGCAGCCCGGAGTAGGCGGTCCTCCGCATCCTCCAGACCGGCCGCCCAGAGATGATGTCCCCGGCGGCCGAGGAGCTCTGCAAGACACTGCCGGCAGGGCCCCCAGTGGAGCCGGGCGCCTCGCTCCCTCAGGAGGCAGGTGGTGAGCTGATCCATCCAGCGGTGTGCAGGCCCTCCGGCGAGCTCCCCTCTCCCCTTCGACGAAAGCTTGGACGCCGACTCGGAGGTCTTCGAGCGCCTACTGGTGGACCCCGGGACGGACGTTTGAGGGGGGAGGGGGAGATGTAGGGTCCGCTCGCAGGCCCCCTTAAATCCCGCGCCGCTCCTCGCGGGTAGCCTGGATCACCCTTCCTCCCGAGTGGTGGGGCAGGGGGAACAAGGCTACGCGGAGGAGCCTACTTAAGAAAGGCGCGACCGCCTAGGCGCTCTCTTGACACCTGCCCGAGGACCACCTGACCCGGCTGCCCCCAACGACGCCCGACACCCCTGCCGCGACATAATGTGAGAGTAAATATCTTTGTCACAAAGACCTGCCTCGAGTCACTGTCTGTGCGTCCTCGCGCAGAGGAATCGCCCACAAGGTGAAAAAGCACGCGCCTACTACGGGGTTATAGATAGCAGGCATAAGTGAATTGATGAGAAAAGAATAGGGGCAAAACGCCCGAAGAAAATTTGCCAATAAAAGCCAATCAGAAAGAAAAAATGGCGGACATTTTTAGTCCAGACGGAAAGTAGGTGCGCTAACTATTCAATTCCTGTTCGAGGATTGTTCTTTATGGTTAAGCAGGCTTCAGACTAAGATCAGTGAAATCGGACTTAAGCTCCACCTTAAGCGTATGGCACGATTAAGCTAGCGGGGCAGCCCATGTGGGGATGCGGAAATGGTTCTTCTCTAAATTACAATGACAGATCGCAGGGAGTCCTCATACCACTCCTGGTGCAGAAATGGAGCTGTTAAGCGGTGTGGCACTGCCACCCAGGTTGCTTTTCGCGAGCGACCACTCATGACCAATCACTAATTATACTGCCACCTGCCCTCCGGTGGACAGGTTTGGATGAAGTCAAAAGGTCACGTGACTCAGGTGGCCCGCCTTTCATTCAGGACGTCACCTTTTGAGAATAATGAGATGCAGGAAGAAAAATAACTCCTCTTCTGGAAATAAGGAGCTATGCTTCAGAGGGGCTACGAGCCCAGGAAAAGCAGAGCAACTGTCTCACTCGGGGTAGACGCCTGAATCGTGTCTTGAGGGTAGGGATGAGTTAGCAAATGATCGTAGCTTCACAGTACACCATTAAAGTTGTCTTCAACAAGATTTGCGAGCTAAATTCTTTAATTTAGCACAACCGTACATGTTAATGCAAATATTCGAGAGCGGTGTCTATTATTGAGGACACAATATTTTGTTCAACTTTTAAGATCTAAATTTGCATCCAGATGTACTCCTAGTACAATGTTTTACTCAGGCAACTTTCCTTCTCAAAGGTGCGAATTTCGGCCTAAAGAAGCTTACCGTTGGGGCTTAGATTGTTGCGTGTGACCTGCTGATAAGAAAGCGGGAGGAAACGGATAATTACGCTCCCACAGAAATTTGCTCTGCTGTTTTGCCATGAAAGAAAAGTCTGTGGTATGACTCGGGTAACATTGGGTATCAGTCTCTTTGAACACGAGCTTCTAGGACAAATTTGAGAGGAATGCTATATGGATTTCTAAATATGGCTGCTTGCAGGTTTCATATACGTTTCAGACATGCTCATACCCGTCTTCAAGTGAAGCTAGGAGATCGCGAGGTTTTGGGCCTTAATATGCTTTTAACGGTTTAAATTATGAGCGTACTGCATTAGAAGTGAAATCAATGGCTATATAGCTCTTCGGAACTGGAAGCCTGCCACGCTGGTCATCTTGCTCTGGTGCTCCGCTGCGACCCCGCAAAATCTTCAACAGTGCTTACCCGGCGAACCGTGCCTTCTATCCCAGCGGCGTCCTAGCATGGCGAACTGGCAGGACCCAAGTTTTGACCTGCCGCTCCCAGCGTTCCGGCCTGCAGGCGTCGGCGGGTGGTTCGCCCAACTGGAGGCTGCGATGTACCTGAACGGCATTACCATCCAGCCGTTTAAACACGCAGTCCTTTGCGACATCCTCCCACCCGACCTCCTGCGTCGGCTCACCTACTCTGCCTTCGGCTGCCGGCCATACGATGAGCTGCGTGCGGCCGTCTTGGCTGACTTCGGCGCCTACTATGCTCCGCCGCCACTCTACGACGCAGCGGACCCGTTTTCGCCGCCGCCAGCCTCTGGCCCTGCACCAGCCTCGCTCGGGCCCACTCAGCCTCCATCAGAACCCGGCCCGCCTCAGCAGCCCCTCGCCGCCTCGCCGCCACTCCTGCACAGCGCTTCCAGCCCGGCCGTCCCTCTCGACGCCACACCAGGTGGGATCCGCACGAGCTTCGCCTCGCGTCCTGCTCCCACTACTATCCTACCCGCGTCTCTGGCCCTGCCTCCTTGCGCTTCAGTGGCGTTGTCGCCAGAGCCTCCTGCAGCCAAGGACGACTCTGCGGCAGCAGCCGTGCCGAGGCTTCCGGCATTTCCATCTACCTCGTCACTACCGCCAACAGCTCTGCAGGCCTCTGCTGTGAGGTTGAAGCCGCCGCCCGCTGATGCTAAAGAGCCCTCGACAACGACCAAGCCTGCTTGTCACACTCCCAGCCCCTCAGAAGGTCCGCAGAGCACTAATTCAGGATGAGAAGGCCAACCCGGTGACAGCAGTAACAAGCATGGCGGTTGCCACCAGCCCCACTTTGCCTGCGGTGTCAGCGCTTGCTCTAAAGCCCGACCAGTCCACTGATGTGGGCCCTTCTTGCTCTCCGCCGGTGTTTGCATCTTCAGAGCAGCCTGACCCCGCTAGCTGGGCCGCTACCTCATGCCCATTCCCGCCACCCACAGCCGACCATGCCCACCCGCAAATCAGCACTGGCCAGTCGCTCCGGACTGTCACTCCCGTTTCACCCAAGCACCTGGCATTGAACCGAGCAACTTCTTCCGTCATCACCACAGCTGTCACCGTTGTCTCGTCGGTCACACCTGTGCCAACCCTAGTGGCCGGCCCGCACTGCTCGCGCCCTACATCAGGGGCACCTGAGCCATGTAAGCCAGCCATTGCAACCTACTTGGACGACTTGAAGCTGGCGCTACAGCAGCGACACGACAACACGATAAAGACCACATCGGTCCACGGAGCCGTTTCGGCCGCTCCCTTGCTTGTGACGGCGTACTCTGTGTGCCAGCTTCCCGCCGACATCAGCTGCAATGGTCCAACACCAATGACACTTGTGCCAGCGGGCAGCACTACAGTCGGTGACGGCCCGACCATGGCCTCCTTTGCCCTAATATCCTTTGTCAGCTCGGCACCCTGCATCATTCGCCCGTTGCGCAGCAGCCAGGCTCGTCCACCTGAGCTCGCGCACTCCACCCGACGGCTCTTCCCGGCCCCTGACATGGACTTACCGGACACTCCATCGTGTGACTTTCATCTCTACCCGTCGGCGCGCACATATCGACGTCCCGTCTAGGCGGGGGGCCCTATAGCGCCCGGCGACGCTATAAAGCGCAGGCGCTGAGATCGGCGTTCCCGCGATAGAGGAAAATAAAGAAGGACAGCGCTTGCTCGGAGCGCACGCCCGGCACGGGCTGTTCGGAACTGGAAGCCTGCCACGCTGGTCATCTTGCTCTGGTGCTCCGCTGCGACCCTGCAAAATCTTCAACAGCTATATGTAAACCAGCTCTTGGTTAGCAGTACTTGTAGCTTCTATACATTATCTTTCACTGGTATCAGCGGTGGAGACCACAAAGGTATAAAATTTTACCGATTGCTTAAGCTTGCCGCGATTAAGGTGCTCAGACAAGCACAACATATGTTTTATTCTGTTCAACGAAATTATAATATTGGATTGAGAACAACAGGAAAATTATTACGTCAACCAAGACAAGCAAGTATCATGCTTTAAGGCACCGCGAATAAAAAAAAATCATGTCTAGAAAAGGTTTTTCAATCTTTCATCGTCAGCCGTACGGCTGAAAGGCAATGGTTTTAATATCTAGGCAGAATATTACGTGTCCCAGCGCTATCCAAAATGCTAACATCAAAATAACTGCGGTAAAATGCATCTACCCTGGGATTGTTCAGTAATTAAGTTCTTACCCAAAATCGGCTGCGTTTAGATTGGCGCTTTTATCTTGCTGAAAAATTTTCGAGTAGTCTTCAAACTTTAAGCTAATATTTCCGTGCTTTTAAAATTGTGCGTTTCTAACCTGCGCATTTATGCCCGCAAGCAATCAAGGTGTAATTTTTTTTGGATATCCCTTATAATTGGGAGTAAACTGTGAAATAATGTAAAATATTGCGAACATATCGATAGGAATGGTCTAACCACCCGGTCCTCAACAGAATTTAGCGTTTCAAGTTCCTCTTGCGCGCACCGAGTAGTAGAAGACTGCCACAGATACCAATGGGCTGAGTTTTTGACAATAATTGTGAGGCAGCTTTGGAATTATACAAGATTCTGTTATTAGCATACTGATAGGAATGATTTCATCTCTGATGAGTAGCGAAACCTTCCTTTTAATGTTTGTCCAGCACTCGCACCGAATAGTAAGACTGCCGTAGAAAGCCAATAGGGTGCCTTTTCACAGTAAATAGCAGAAAATTACAGGCATCAGAAGGAGCGGCTGGCGGCTGCATTTATCGCTAAGGAACAAACTTATATTCGTAAACAACTTCCCTCTGAAAACAACGCACCTGTCCAGAATTTCCGGGTTTGCTTCTTTTGCCCGCCGAGGTGCGCTCAGTAACATGCAAAGATGTTTTACCACAATGCGTATTTATACCTACTTGTCGGTTTATGCACTTCCATCCAGTTTCAAAAATATTCCCTGAAATTCAGTCAATTCAACAGCTTGACAGGATTACCATTCGAGTACAGTGCTGAAAAGCCAATACTGGGGTACTGTGCACTGGAAGCGCAAACGCATATAACCATTGCCTAAAAATAATGGATCTACACCTCTTACCCCAACTTTAACCCCCAGAAGAGCAACCCACCTCCAGCCAGCTTGACCTTTCAGTTTCTATCCAATTACAGGCTCTAGTAGGCCGGGAATCTAATTATCCTGCTCTAACTTAGAAGGCCTCCACAGTAGCAGCGCTTAGGCTGCGTATATACTTAATAAATGCCAGGCGAGTGCTGCAAGAAACACGGAATACATTAATGACGAACGGGAACTATTGCCGTATATGTCCCGAGGAGAAGTTCCAACATTCCCAACTGAAAGAAAGAATATGTGATACTGCCTAAAGGAAGAGACAGACCGGTGATTCCAACATAAAAGGTCGACTGGCCTTGGATACTCCTTTGGCTTTACCGTTTGCTCATGCATTGGTTTCAGAAGCATCAGCACGCACGCAATCGCGTTCTCCTGTGGAAGCAACGAAACGAAGCTTCAGCTCGGCACTGTCAACGGAGGTTTTCTTCTCCTGCACGTTAAATGGTGTAAATATTCGCTTTTCATATATTTGGAACAAACTCTTTCAGCCCCTGAATAACAGCACAAGGATGGCAACTAGTAATTTGCCTAGAAGGATTCCAAATGTTGTTTGCCAAAAGGGGCGTCCCTCCTTTCCGTCGTCGCCAGTACAGGCTGTGCCAGTGAAGAGCGTAAATATGGGGGGGGGGGGGGGGGGGGGGGGGTTACGGTACTAGCAATCTGATCTGTTATTCAGTGTTCGCGCTATGAGCTTCCGCAGTTATCAGAGGAGAACCCACACATTTGATCTGCGGCAATGATGTGTGCCTGCGACCATTAGGTTACTTCTGTAGGCAGGCCACCCGCATATTTCATTAGCGTGGTGTGGTTGATATTGCAAGAGGAGACAGCAGCTGTCCACTATAATACATACACTCTGAGGGGCGCAGACACATTCCAATAGGTCGGCTAACATAAAACCTGGGCTTATCAGCTAAAAGAACCATAACTTCCACTCTCTTGCAGATCACATGCACTGCAGGCTTTCATTCAAGTCGTCCTACAGATGAAAAACGAGCAGATTTCTACCCAGGCTCAAAACAGAAAAATCTCTGCCTCTCCCGTAAACGAGAGTAGAGTAAGCATGAAATGTTTACGGGCCTAATGTCATCTCGGTGGACACCCGAACCGCACCGTAAAGGAAGGGAGGAACGCCACCACCCGTTCGGCGCGATGCCTTGCCCTTTGAACGCAGCGCTTCTCCCCCGGATCACGTATGACAACGAAGTGTAACGTGGCATTTATGTGCTTTTTGCACGCGTTATTAGAAATCAGAAATTATAATTCCGTGCATTATCAAACCCACAGCTCCACTGATATCTTGATAAACATTGAGAAGGCACTGGCAGCAGTTATTTTTTGTCTCGTTTGGAGACCAACCGGCGCTTGCATGCCGGTCGCGTAGGAGGGCTTAGAGAGTCTCGTTAAATCTCAAGTCTCGTACGGTGCCCGGATGTTTTCGTTTCAGAGCCCGGATGACTGGAATTCAGTGCCCGGATGAGTGGATTTCAGTGCCCGGATGATGGCTCTCGGTCTCGGCGTGACGTCACCACACTGCCGACAACGGGAGCTAAAAGCATTTCATGCTTAATAAACCATAAATTGTCCTTTTGTAGTAAACCGAGGTCATATTCTTATATTCAGCTTGCTTCCAACTGTAACAAAAATGAAATAAAATAGCTTGCCACTCATCATCCCAGAGATAATAAGCAGCTATATCTGCAGTAATTTCCGCCAGCCACATAAAAGCTGCGTTATCTTTGAACGTAAGCAAAATATTCATTTTGGTCGTTACGTCGGCTCTTTATATGAGACGGAAATCAAAGTCCGCGATCCTCCCGTTGTGCTTTATAGTAGTCGAAATTCTCAATACTGTATTTCTCTCTCTCACTCTCAATACTGCGTATTATTAACAGGATGATTGCAGCGCTGTTGCACTTCTTTATTATTATCATTAGACACACAGTCATTATGAGGGCCAGCAATAGAGCCGGTTCTTGCATGCTAGAATTTCTTGATTAAAGTGTAGGAGCAACGAACCTCGATGTGGTATAGCATTTGCAGCGAGCGCTGAAAACGTGACTTCCTCTGCGGCCATGAGTAAAGTTCTGGATAGTTTATTCTTTCGTTGTGCATGGGTGTGCAATCTAAGACTGGTCAGCTTTCTGATTTAATGTGGTAAAGTCAGAAGGTATGACCGAAAGAAGTTGCAGGTAGATAAAAACACGGCAGGACATTAGCCGAAGACACCAAAGGTTGAGTGGCAAGAACTTCGACGGTGAGCCAACGCTTGTTTTGTTTTTCTTCTTCGGGAATTCTCCCTTCAAGCTGCCCATCCGAATGTGACGAGTCATATGCACTGAAGGGCAAGCCACAAGGCTGTGATGACATTTTGGACAATAAGCGGCACCAAAACGAACCCTTTACTGGGGCTAGCGGTTACCCACAAGGAACAGGTTAACTTGGCGGCTCAAATAGTGGCAAAACGAGTGAAAGTAATAAGTCGAAGAAGATATTAATTATCGCTTTCAGCGTCACTCAGTTTAAATACCGCAGCGAACTTTCGAGATCAGGTTCTTGACGTGCCGACTACAATCTGGAACATCGTAGGAAATGCCATGCATGACCGAGTTTCAGGGCGTTTTGGTCGCATCTCGCGCAGCAATAGCGAAAGTACAAGAAAAAACACACAAAAAGCATCTTAACGAACAGGTTACCAAAAGGTTTTACGCATGTTTCCGCCCAAGGATGTATGCAGATAAAAAATTTACTACAGTAAAGAGTTTAAAATTATCGTTCAAAAAATGTGACCCTTGTTAAGTCCAAAAATTTGTTCATTATTTTTGTTTTTTATTTGTTCTTTAATTAACGTAACCACCCACCGGTTACGCATTCCCCTGCTCTGGTCATTCCCTCCTTCTGCCAAGGTAACCACCATCTCGGTGGTTTCCATGCTAGCCGTGCACAGAAGCGGCCACACGCCAACTACTACTACTAGTACTGCTATTACTACGACACCGACGCGAAACCTTGGAACGGGCACCTGTCAGCTATTGCTGTAAAACTATGAACACAGTGATTCTTACTGCAGCACCTTCATTAGGAATACATTCTTGGCATGACAAAAGCGCTAGACAGCGGAACTACCTGCTGTTTGAACGCGTGATTTAGGCTTTCCGCGCCTCTCAGTATTCCTTACAACCAATTCACTCTGCATGCATTGAAAGTCGCACAGCCGGAACCAATATGTCAGTGTGCGAGAGAGGTCGGCATCTTGTTTTCTCCTGAGCTTTGTTCGATAAACGCGTTTGAAATAAATTTATGCTTCTCTTTACGCGCTTCAAGTTTCTAATTGACGCTATTCGCTCAAGTCCAGAGCTAAAAAATAACACCCATCAATTTTAACTATTTTTTTTTATTTATTTATTTGGTACCTGCATCGAATGGGGGACACTTTCATGGGGGACACTTTCACATTCACAAAAAAGAAAATATGCACTTAACGCGTGAAAAGAGGCTTCATTTGGTACAACATTAACAATATCTGGCGGAAAAGCATTCCATTCAGCACTGTTCTCAGAAAAAAAAACAAATAGCAGAGTACGTCACCGTTAAAAGAGAATTCATAAAATTTTAAACTCTGGTCCGTTGGCTTCGAAACATACAAAGGCGGCTTCAAGTAATTTGTTCCATCTATATTCGCCTTGGAATAGAAAATTTATTAAAACTGTAATCTCAAATTTCATCTTCGAGTTTTAAGGTCTGGCCACTGAAGATTGCTTTTGCTTTCTGACATACTAAGTTTCCTGTCCTAATATCCAAGGACAAAGCCGACTGCCCCGTTTTTTTGAATTTTTTCAGTTGACCAATAAGTTCTTGAGCGTGTGGATACCAGCACACTGACGCATATCGAGTATCGACTTTGAGAAGCTTTGAAAGAAGGCTGAAATTTCTTCTTAACAAACCTAATATACCAACAGCTTTCTTCACAATGTAGTTAACATGCTTCGACCACCTCAGGTCAGCAGTAAAATAAACGCCGAAGTATTTATAATTCTACCATTTGTTCAAGGTGACCTGATTGATAGTGTATGTATAAGATGGGTGGAAGCGCTTCCTCGAAATGGGGACGTGCACACATTTTTTTAGTATTCAGTATCATGTCCCAATTAGTACAAGTCATCTTGCCCAATTAGTACAAGTCAATTAGTACAAGTAGTCAATTAGTCAAGTAGTCAAGTCAGTCAAGTCAGTCAAGTAGTCAGTTAGTACAAGTACAAGTACAAGTCCCAATTAGTACGTCATCTTGCAAGCAGAACCGAAAACTGGGCGAGTTGGTGACCGTTCAACATTATGTACAGCGCGAAAAACTAAGACAGGGGAAGAAACACGCAAACAAACAAGCGCTGACTATCAACTGAAATTTTATTAGGAAAAAGCGTGGTTATAAAGGCTTCAACCCAGCACGCGCAGGCGCACAAAGCATTAAACAACAAAACAACAGAAACAGCAAAACAACAGAAACAGCAAACCAAACCACACGTGCGCATTAGCCTCATTTCACTGCAGCAGTACTATCACTATATTCGAGTTCTACCTGGTATAACGCCACCGAAGGTTTTGCAACGCATGGAATGCGCGATGTGGCGATCAGATACGCCTCTACTATTTCCCGGCACTTCTGATCCCTGTGCCTGAAGACAACGTCAGCACGCCCCAAGTGTTTTGTTGTTTCATGCTTTGTGCGCCTGTGCGTGCTGGGTTGAAGCCTTTATAACCACGAGTTTTCCTAATAAAATTTCAGTTGATAGTCAGCGCTGGTTTGTTTGCGTGTTTCTTCCCCTGTTTTAGTTTTTCGCGCTGTACATAATGTTGAACATCTTGCAAGCTTTGCATGTCAACTGAAGTATCTGTAACTTTAAAAATCACGTATTCGTCTGCGAACATTCCGAACGAAAAAGTAACATCAGCATTAATATCACTTATGCATAACAAAAAAAAAGAAGCGGCCCAGAACAGAGCCCTAGGGGACGCCCGAAGGGACAGGACCATAGTTCGAGGAGCGATTACCAACTAAACACTGCTGTCGTAGGAAAAAGTAATCAGAAATCCACAAGATGACCCTTTAATACAAATTGTAACCGTGCAATTTAAAAACAACATCATGAGCAACAACATCAAATGCCTTCTGGAAGTCCAGAAAAATACAATCAGTAACCTTCTGGTTATCAGTAGCAACTGCTAGATCATATGTAAACTCAACCACCCGTGTAGAGCAGGACAAATCTTGACAAAGCCATGCTGAGCGGGGTTAAGTAAATTATGGTTGACGAGGAGCGACGTAATACAACTGTAAATTACATGCTCCATTGTCTTTCAAGCTACATTTGTTAGAGACGCTGGCCTATAGTTTTCTACAAAATTTCTCGGTCCACTGTTATAGATGGGCACATCGCGAGCCAATTTCCTGTCTATTGGCAGAGTGTCTTCTTCGAAACTTTTCAAATATTCAGTAAATTACAATGACAATATATCATCACATATTTTGATAACTGCTGCTTGCAAGTCATCTGAGCCGCTTGCAACCGTTGGGTTCACATTACACAATCTTGCGAGTACCCGCTATACTAACGATAACTTCTGGCATCAGATCAGCACTTGTTGGAATCTGCAGAACTCGCGAGTGGGATGAAAGAAATACTGGCGAGAAATATTTACTAAAGGTCTCAGCCTTACATGCATCATCTTCAATCAGTACATCACCAGTCTTTATCTTTGGCATAGAACAATCATCTTTCCCGCGACTGCGAACATATTTCCAGAGTTGTTTTGAATCCTGTACCAACCTGTTTCGAAGTGAGGAAAAGTAAGAACGTTTCGCTGTTCCTGCTAGTGATTTAAACTCTAGCTTCAACCTTTTTAGTTCAGCCATATTCCCAGGACAACGCCTTTTCGTGAGTTTATCTTCAGATAGACTCCGTTATTCTTTTGTTTACCGCGTGGTGGTCGTGATATCTTTTATTATTAGAAGATATAGTTTGTGTGGGGATGAACGCGTCTTGTAGCTGTAGAAGTTTTTCTTTTAAAATGGTTCATAACTGTTCAGAACCAAGTTCTCAGCCAAAGTATCGAAAACCAAAAAATATAATTCTATTTCTATGTTAATGCTATTATAATTTCTTTTACTAAATACATTGAGTTTTCGCGCGAGTTTCTTTGCGACTGGCAAGTTACCAATAGATTTGTTAGCTATATTTATATTTTGATCACTTATTTTCGGCAATACCTTAAAGGTCTCTTAAAAAGTGTTGGGTATTACTCAGCAATAAATAAAATATTCCCAGAACCACCATTGCGATACGCATCATGAATGTACTGGTGGAAAGAAAATGAATCAACTAAATAAAAAAACGTCAAGTGCAAGGAATCTTGAGCACTGTCTCTCGGGGAATTGGCTGACCAATCTATGCCAAGGAGGTTGAAGTCCACTTCCAACAAGATAGGATCACCCTCAAAAGTATAGAGAATATCTGCTAGATGCTAAAATTCTGCTCGCGATGAACTTAGTGGACAATAGAATACCTCAACATTTTAAGGCAAAGGCCTTTAATGCCTCATCGTTGTAAGCAGGAGTTGTCGACAGAAATGTCACGCTTTTCACTTGGTCGAAATGGCCGTGACGTCACAGTGCGCGAATTTCAAACGGAGCCAATGGTACTTCGGCTGGTAACCGTGCAACCAATTGAAGGGATGGTATAGTGATACTCCAAGTAAGTTGGACTAAGTTAATGAGTTCATCAACCAATTACCTAATTAACCTTTCTAGTCAGACCAGAAGAATAAATAAAACCGAGTAGGAAATTGTTCGAGTTGGGGAATCGAACCAGGGTCTCCGGAGTGCGAGACGAGCACGGTAACCACTCCGCCATGCCAGCACGATGGTTTGGAATGAACAAAGGCGCATCTAGTGAATACGGTGTCTTCGTTCACTCCCATCTTCCTCCGTTCCCTTACGGCGATGTTCAGGTGTCCACCGAGAGATTCGAGACATACATTTCCTTTCCTTTCCTTTCCTTTCCTTTCCTCAAAAACCAATTTACCGACGAGCAAGGCGTAAAGCCGAACGGGCGATGGCGTTCTGTGGACTCTGGCAGCGTTGCAAGACGCTGTCGCGTTCTACTCTTAGAGGCGAAGCTTAATTTCTTAACTACACATCAGTGACACAAGGAGCAACGCCGCGCTTAAGGCTTTCGCCTCACCGCACTTTAGGTAAACAAAGTGCCCCCCTGAATTTTAGCTCTTTCTATTTGATAATCTTAATTTACAAAACACAGACTCCGTGATAAGCAGAAGATTTCACCAATGCAAATGATATTTCCGTAGCACTGAGAATGAACGCACCCCCTCTCCCCTCCTGTGCAACGATCACGACAAAAACACTGATATCCGGGAGGGAAAACCTCAGAATTCAATACAGACGATTCGAACCATGACAGCTCCAAAAGGAATTGATGCATTAATAGAGTGAACAAGAAGACAAATTTCATCAATTTTGTTCTTAATGCTGTCGCAGTTGATGAGCAGTAAATTCAGCAGCCTTGTTTTCGGGTCCAAACCTAGCGACCACAGCTGGACCACACCCCATGACTCGCTATCACACCGATAACGTTTTCCGTATAAGTGCAGGGTATCAAACTTTAGCAAGGGTTTCTTTCCTTCCTGTTTGCTCCTGTCTGCGCAATCCCACATCTGTCTCTTTTTGCATACTGGACGTGAAAATCTTCAGATACGCTGTAAGAGGTGTCCTTCCGCTCATGCGCACTTGAGAGCACCGACTTCCGTACCTTGAAAGAGCAAAATTTCGAAAAGGCCAGCCGATCTTTGCCAGCTTCAAATTTGCTGGTGAGCGCTTTGAATTCCCAGTGAGCGAAATGAAAGTTCGGAGGCGCGTAGATTAAGAACAAGTTCTTCTGTTTTGGTTGCGGTTTTGTTCTCAGAGTACTCGACGCCACAAAAATATCAAGTTATTCCGCCTTCGTCTGTTTTTTAAATTTTCAATTTCAGCGCTTCATGATCTTGGCGCTGAACTGAAGAAGAAGGTAAGGCTTTGTTCATGACATCCATTTTTGCAACGTGTTTTTTAAGAGAACATAGCTACTCTTTCAAGACTGGTATAGTTTCGCTTCTACTGATGTTAATTTCGACATCACGTTTTTCTGGCCTTCGAGTAATTGAGTCAACTGTTAAGAGGGACCTGGGTTCAGTTCAACATCGCCGCAACACACCAGCAAAAGTAAAAAATAGAACGCAGGATTTCGAACAAAGATAGCTGCCACCTAACATGAACATTCCGCCACGGCACACTTTTTCGATGTGATGACACAATCAAGAACAACGTGTGGGGTGGAACCGGCAGCAGGAAAGCTGGGCGGCTAAGAGAATGATGAAGAAAACCAACCTGCATCAACAGCAGAACAGTCGAGATATGCATCACCGTGTCGCTGGTTCCACGCCCCGTTGGTGTAACGCCGGTTCCACGCCCCGTTTGTGTAGCGTCGCTTCGCAGCATTTGCAGCCGCAGATCGTTGACGACCAGTGCGCATTGTTGCAAACACAACGTTAAAAAAAAGTTCCTATGTGTCCGTTGCTGGGCACACTTGATTGTCGAACTTGAAAAAAAAAAAAAAGGACGCAGATTTCATCCTTAAGCCGGCACACGTCGTCCGCGAATGTAGGCTCTGAAGACGCTCTTTCAGTGATTTGGTAGGCAGAAAAAACCTGCATTAATAGCAGAACAGTTGAGATGGGCATCGCCTTGCCGGTACAGATAACCGCTGGTCCTTAAGGGTAACAGAGTGGATTCCAAGAGAAAGCAAGCGCAGCAGGGGGCGGCAGAAAGTCAGATGGGCGGATGAGATTAAGAAGTTTGCGGGCACACGGTTGGCGCAGCTGGCTAAGGACAGGGTTAATTGGAAAGACTTGGGAGAGGCCTTTTCTCTGCAGTGCGTGTAGTCAGACTGATGATGATGTCGCTGGTTGCCCGCCCCTAATTTTTGATAAATAATTCCACTGTTACGAAGAGAAATGGACTTCTATTTCATCAGGAAGGTCGCAAATAAACCTGTTCAAGTAGAAATTTCACGAGATGGACCAATTATTTCTTTCTTTTTTTGCATTCATTATCTTGCCGTGCATGACAGTCAAGTTATGGACAGTCAAGTTAGCGCTCATTGACTGCAGAGAAACATGGCCACACTCTACTGAAGAAAACATCAGATGAAGTAAGCCCCCCAAAAGCGTCAATACTGATTACAGTATTGCGCATGATATCATTAAGTATTTGCGACGACTCTGCGACTGTTTAAGTTCCCAGAAACTGATGCCGGCTAAGCTTCGTATACTGAAATCTCATCATTATCATCATCATCAGCCTGACTACGCCCACTGCAGGGCAAAGGCATCTCCCATGTCTCTCCAATTAATCCTGTCCTTTGCCATCTGCGACCACCGTGTCCCCGCAAACTCCCGAATCTCATCCGCCCATCTAACTTTCCGCCCCCTGCCACGCTTGCCTTTTCTTGGAATCCACTCTGTTCCAGTTCCAGGCTGTAGTTCCAGTGCTGCCCAGTTCATCTTTTTGATGGCAAACTTCACCCATGTTTTTTTCATCACGATTATTATCGCCACCGATGCCAGCATTGTCTTCTCTGCCACGCTGGCTCTGAATAAGATCATGATTCATTCATACTGGAGAGCTCCACTCCGATCAGCCATGTTCGCTAAGAAATGTTAACAAACTTTCAGTGACTGCAGCTGCTGAAATTCGGCTGGACATCTCACCTGTAGACTTTTAATCTGCAGGTTAAAATTTTATACATTTATATGGTGTATAAAATATGAAACGCTTTATGAAAATATAGTCAAAGATTAGTTCCGGGAGCTGTTAGTGAGTATATGTTCACTATGCCGCGCACGCTTGGATGGGAACATGAAAAATTTTGACTAAGAGCTACCTTAAGGTTCGAACAAATTAAAATGCGCAGTAGGATCAAGTGCAAATTGTTCGAGGCGACGCTATGTGGTAAAAGGAAGAGCGGGCCTCATTTTATGAAGCAGCACAATGGCGTAGAATGCAAAGGAAATACGTGAATAAAAATGCATGAATCACTTATACAGTACACAACTCTGTACACAACATGTTAAAGGACTCCCAAAGGTTATTTATTTAAATTTGACAATCTGCTGAGAACAAAGAGGTACTACTAAGAAAATAATATATCACAAAAACTTTTAAAGACGATTTCTATTGGCGAAGTTTACCAATGCGCGAATCTCTCATTCCTTTTCTTTTTTTTCGCTTTTCTGCGTAGGCCCATTACTGTCGGCTTAGGTGCGCGACGGTCCGGACTCTGCTGGCCATTTCTCTTTGCTCTGCGACCCCATTTGGAACTTGCTGTTCATAACGCTCAAAAAATTCGGTCTATGGTTGCTGTTTAGTAGCCGAAAGAAAAAAAATCGCTTATAGAAATCCCACTGAGGACGAGATTTCAAATACTCGTGGATGCAGGAGATGAAAGTAAATTTCGGGCCGACATTCTTAGCTTTTTCTTTTTGAACATTGATCAATAATTTTTTATTATTCATATATTTATATTTGACCCAGGTGTCCCTAACAAACAACTGCAGTGGTTTCTTGAAAACGTGCAAAAACTGCTGCAGACTTCCTATGTGGCAAACTCCATGGTGGATCAGTAGTTACAGCCTTCAGCAGTACAGCACTTCCATACAATTACAGTGCCTGGACTTATATGGAGGCTTTAAGCAGAAACGACTTTTAATGTGACACTTAAGGGAATTGGAGCATCCCAGGTGGTCAAAAAACTTTAGTGAAGCTCTCATGACACCGTAAGTGCATCAATGCGAAAGCATTGACTGGCGCAACCGCGGCTCTCGTCGCCTGGTGTTTAATGGCAGGTGCATGTGACTTCACCACTCGTACAGGAAGTCGTCAGTAAGTTTCGGTTTCGGATCAGTGGAGGCTCGTGTTGGCTTGCTATGGCCTGTTCCGGATTCTGTTTGACTATGGACTTCCAGATTCAACTGTGTACTTTTCTGGATTTTCTGGATTGGATTATGGACTCCTGATATGAATTGGCCAATATTTCGATACGTATGACCTGTTTAGGCAGTTTAGGCAATGTATGGGTTGTTATGTGGCTATTGTTGGATTGGCTGTGAATCTGTCTTGTCGGACGAACGCCACTGATGAGTCAAGAAATACTTTCGCACTAAAGTGAATCCAAAGCCCTCGAGTACAGTACACGTGTTAACTTGCTGTTTTGCTGTGGCACTAAACAGCCATATAATGAGTGCTCTCTTTCTGCGTACTGTAACTTGTACCAATTCCTTATACAGGCAATTAATTTTAGATCGTTAGCTTTTATTAGCTGGTTCCTCAGTTTCGCGCCATCGTCGCCATCGGCGGCCACAATGCCGCCTGCCACTTTCCACCTGCCTCGGTTGGCAGGTTGTCAAAGTGGATAGAGGGATGGAGAGGATGGGATGGCATAGGAGAGAGGATGGAGGGAAAGAGGGAGGTAGGCGACGGGTGGCCAAGCGGCTTGAGCATCTGCCTCGACGGCGGGAGGTGGCTGGTTGGAATACAACTGAAACCCACTGCAGAATATCAATGCTGTCCTGCGCAAGTTCCAATTTACCTCCGACTGTTTGATTTTCCTAGAAAATAAGATAGAACCAGTCTGCGCAAAAGCATTTGCTGTTACACCAGAGCTAACGCTCAAACATTCGCGTTGGATACTCGTAACTATCCAGTGATTTTTCTGTTCGCATCACGACAGACGAGGCACTGATGTTGATGCTGTCAAAGAAAACAGTTTATTATTACTACTCCATTCTACACGACGTTTGTTTTAAAGAGCTATATTACAGGAATACTTCCAGCGCCTTAGCACCACATGAAATTCGGAACGGAGGGATTCCCCCATCGCATGAGATATTGGCACAACATTTATGAGCAAATTCTGGAAAGTTACAAACACTATATGCGATGAGCAGAACGAGTGTAACAATGTGTTCAACACTAGTGAAAGCCATCGGCGTGAATTCAGATTTACGCCACACAACACTTTCACGCGGGCATATCACTTTTTCCCAGAATAAAGCTACCTTTGCCGCTCTTTCACCCAGGTGGCCTACAGGAAAGGAGTTCCAATCGATGGAAGCAAAAAAGGGTCTAAAAACAGTATCAAAAATAAACTTGAACTTTTAACGTGCATGCTCTATCCTACCTTACTTCAGCCACATCGAATCAGCCATGACCTGCTTTACCGAATTTTTGTGATCTTCTCTTCTACAAGAATGCATGAGCGAACAGTCGCGCTGGGAAAAAAGCAGCGAGAAGAGGACAAGGACTGAATAAGAGGGACAGACACAGCGCTGTGTGTGCGTGTGTCTTTCTCTGTCCTCGTCTTTTTTTCCGCTTCGTTTTTTTTCTTCTGTATCATGAAATAAACAAGCTCAAGTATCTACCCTTCTTAACAGTCGTTCTTACCGCTGACCCCTTGTGCTGCATGTTGAATTTATAAGTTAAATTAATAGTTGGTGAAAATATACTTAAATACAGGGTTATTTCAATTTTTTAAAAGGCAGGTGATTTTAACTAGGAGACTTCGAACTTCTAGTAAGAATTAAAATCAATGCTTTTGTCATTACTGCGGGACTTTCTCATGAAAGATACAGCTCGAAATGCAAGCATCTGGAAGTCATAA
The DNA here is from genome assembly GCF_055824585.1 of Amblyomma mixtum. Taxonomy (NCBI): domain Eukaryota; kingdom Metazoa; phylum Arthropoda; class Arachnida; order Ixodida; family Ixodidae; genus Amblyomma; species Amblyomma mixtum. The sequence continues at coordinate 24,847,361 of NC_143016.1, forward strand.
CGTAAAAACAATAGTTGCTTTAAGGCAGAGTACGATGTCAGTTCAGAGATAAAGGGGATCAAGTTGCAGTTGTTTCGCCGACCATATTGAACGAAACTGACGGCATGCCTTAAACGCTGACTCTTTACCAAGCATTTCTCTTTCGTGTTTTATGCTCCATTATGCGACCACTTCCAATAAAACCCGACCACTTCCAATAAAACCCGACCCTATCCTTGTACTATGCACTATCAGGTGTGTTTACACCGGCAGCATGGCACCAGGCAGAAACGGCACGGCGCAGACCATCACGATGTGTGGGCGCTAGAAGACCTGTCACGGCTGTTTATGAATTGCTCCTGTTGCGGTTTTCAAATTGCGTGGGTATAAGCTAGTCCTATTATGTACGAACCGCACAAGATATGCCTATATTCGGACACGTTAGTTAGGCCTGAAACATTTCGGGCTATTTTTTTAAGGCAATTTGGCGATGCAACGCAATAATTGCTGACATAACTGTTGAACACATACTCGGCTTGATATATGCGGAGTCCATCAATGACTATGAGGCGCTGCTCTGCGATGCACAGAGTTACAGGTCCTGTTCTAAACTGTGATACAAAGGAAGGCTCTGCAGGTTGATGACGTAAAGTGATGTTTAAAAATCAAGTAAATCGCAGTGGTACCTATGTGATGCGGATTGAGCTATTCACATTTCACTATTCAGCTCTAATCAAGAGACCTGACTTCCGTATGAAGAAAGTACAAATCTCGAAATAAAAAGTGGCGGTAGCATCGAGGCACGCAAGAACTACTCGCTCGACACAATAGAAGATTTCACGACGTCTTCGTCATCTCGACTTACGCTTGTCAGCACGCCCAGCGACACCCCGTACCGTTATATACTATAGCATGACTAGGCTCAGTGAAACAAGCTGATTTTATCCCCATAAAACATCACACAAGGCCTTTTTTTCAATATTTCTATAATGACATCATAAACAAGTTAACTAGGCCATTAAGAAAGACGAGAACGTAAAAGTCTTTATTATTGCATGTCCTTAACAAAAAAAAAAACGAGGGCCTCGACGAGACTAAAAGGCAGCAATCGTTGTCCTAATACTGCGTTTAACGCTTTGTGGACGAAGGTTGACGTCGTATAACATTGTTTATAGTGTTCCTCCGATAGCTACATTCCATTGTCTCCATGCGCCTTCAACTTGTTTCCAGAAGAAAGCATTGCCAGCACGAGTGCCTCACGGTGGAAGTAAGCAGGAGTGCTAGGCTGCTCGCGCTTATATACTATGAGGTTTTGCCCTTGTGATTGTGCAAGTCTCGACTTTTTCTTCACCCATGCGTTTCCATATTTATAAGGCTAACGGAATTGTGCACAGTCCCGAAGTCTAATGCTACCTGTTGGAAGTTGGAATGATTCAGAAATCACTTCACTTTTCCATGGCTCAGGGTCGAAAAACAGAGCAAATCCGGCACCTACAGCAGAACTAATGTTGGAATAAAGTTACTTCTTTTCAACGAGAATTAAGTTCCAGTGGAATGCTTCATTTTGAGCTCCAACCCAAAAACTAACGCAACATTGAATTGCCATTCTTTGAGGCTCTGTTTCATCCTTCTAACAACTGCCGCTAGAAGGCCTCCAAAGGAGCTGTTCAGCGATTGTAAATTTAAAGACAAGTGCGGGCTACCGCATAAAACCGCTATACCTGTTTCTATGCAGCGACTATAAATCTTGCGAGCGAGTAGATGTAAAAGCTTTATCTGGTGTGTCACCACTGTAAAGTTAAACGTTTTCTGAGAAGCCCATCCAGTAATCGGCATTTGACACCTGACCAACGTCTCAAATCTGTGACGACCGCAACCCACGCTGCTGTCTTGGTGTTTTCGTATTTTAAAGCTTCGTTTGCCAATGGAACAAATAGACCAGTTCTGTGCTATTGTTATTCGCTCGGGCCGTCTGGAAGCACGCGTTGTATAGCTGTCTATTACGACGTGCTGCGTCGATCATTGCAGGTAACATAGATATAAAAATCTGGAGATAAAACTAGAGATAAAAAAAAAACAGGGGAGTGGGAGGAGAACAGATTCGACAGCTGCTCAATATTGGGCCCCTTGCACCTGTTTATGCAATGAAATGAAAGAAAACAGAAATTAATTGCACTGGTTAGCACAGTGAATTATTACCGAGCGTTAACTTCTATGGAGACTGGAATTCCCGTCAGCGTGCTTACATTGATTTCGAGCAGAAGGAAAATGCCTCTTCAGCAACTACAGTTAAACAAAAGATATGCTCTGAAGCCAAAGCAAGATGCATGATCTGTAATCAGTTCATTCCGTTTTGTAAATGGTAGTTGCTCTTAAATTCTTAATTGTGATTTTAGCGCCCTCACGTAATTAAACTTCATGCCTTTGTTGTGTATCTTGTACTGTTGCTTGCGATAAGGTCATTGTCCTAGCTAACGCACTGGTACGCAACATTTTAACTTCAAAACAGTTATAGTTCGCTTAGAGCTGGGTTGCTGACACAGGTGCATCGCATACTCTCTTGCTTAATAATAAATTTTAGCGGTAAACACAACCTTGCTTAAAACGAATTGATCGGCAGACTAATGTACTGTTAGCCTAGTACATTAGAAAATATCGTTGAATTTTCGCTTGTCCTTCAGCGAGGCTAAACTGACAGAAACACCCCTGAAGATCAATCAATTCTATCATAAATGAGCACGTTGCACCTGACAGGTCTCAGATATAAACAAGCACACTTCCGACATCAACCAAAATCAACATGTCAACACCGTAGAAACATGTAACGAATACCGCGAACGTTTATAAGAGCTGGAATGATTCGTTTTTAACACCTCTGAATTGTGTTGAAGAATGCACAATAATGAACTTAGTTTTTTATGCTCAAGACATGACGGATCTTAAACGTCGACGAACACTTTGTGCTTCGCGCACATTCACCCTGGTACACCACACAAGCTATACACACAGCGTAGTTCGAGACTGCCAGTTGTACTGGTACAATTTCGGCGATCTTCTCCTTTATAGTCCACGGTATGGAAAGAACTTCAAGGAAGGATTGCCTTCAACAAGTACACAACACAGCAATACCAACAGCACAACAACAGCTGTTCATAGGCTGCATGGGTCTCTGCGGACAGCACTCCTTCCAGTATGGCAATTGCGATCGTGGCAGGGACCACTGTTCTGTAGCACCGTGACAGCACTATTCCCGTGGCTCCTGGTCGAGTAGCTCCTGGCCTTCCAGAGAACGGAGCAGTCACCGGTGTCTTCGGTAGTTGTCGTATAAGCACCGCGAAGAGGTGGTGATGGACGGGAACTGCAATATATTTGGCGTTCTTGCTCTTGCGCAGTGGCATCATGAGGGACACACAGTAGACAACGTTTATTGATGTCGCTTATAGGTTCAGCGACCGTCCTGTTCGACGGTGGCTCGCGGCTGGCAGGGCGGGATGCCTGCATTGGCGTTTGCGTCTTGGCGTACTGTGGACAGCATCCTCCTTGCACCTTCCGCAACCAACAGCAAGCCTGCGCGAAGTAGTGAGGAAAACGCATGTTCAGTCTAAAATCAGGCTTTACGGAACACACTAGGTCAGCTTTCGTTTTTGGAAGACGCAAGAATGTTCTTGCATCAGTGACACTGCTTCCGCATATAAAGTGAAATAGCGTGAAGAAAGGGACGGAAGTAATATGACACACGGTGGCGCTGTAAACCATCTTTCTTGCCTTCGGGTGAAAAAAATATAAACGGGGTATAGGGACACAGCAAGGTAAACAAAAAAATAAAGTAGGCAAAATTATCTCATTAACTTCAGGTATTTGTACCAAGACATCCAGAAAGATACGCCAGAGCGTTATCGAACAGATTAACTGATATAAACCTTATTAATGCGGCAGCATTACTAGGCTATGTCGGTGGGGTCGTGTCCGCAAAATTTGTCGGCAGCAGTTGGGGGCGACTCAGAAGAAGTAGCGTCAAACGAATAGTTGTAATCGAAAGAGGATGATGTGAGGACGCTGGCCACAAGAAAAATTTCGAAATGGGATGAATAATTAATTAATTAGAGCCAAAAATGTTCAAAAAGCGGGCGAGGTAGTGCAAAAGAGGCGCTAAATTTGAAAATGCCGGAAATGTGGGACCCCGTGACCGGAAGTGTGGGCAAGGCAACGCGTGGCGCCAAATTTGAAAGTCCGGAATGAATACTGAGATGAAAGGAGGGAAAATGTGCAGTTAATCGAAATCCAATAAATAATAATTGATTACAGAAAGCGTGGAGAGTGAATTAAGGTAATTCAATTAAGAATGAAGTTGTATTAACCTGGTTTAAGTGTGAATTAATGTACATTAATGTGAATTAATTGCAGATTGATTGCTAATTAAGGTAAAATAAAAATAAAATAATTGTGAACGAAGGGTAATTAAGGGACCAATTAAAAAACTAGAATTGAGGAGGCGCCATTGTTTTCGCATTACTCAAATGTAGGTCACCGCAGTGATCTCAAATTTTATACTTATAACTGATTATGCTGCAGTCCTGGCAAATATTACAGGTTGTCTACGTTTTGGAACGCATGGGATGAAATTTCCCGAATTGTAGAGCGCAGCCACAATTTCTTGCAATAAATTTCTATGTGGCTTTTGTTTTTCGCTCTCATACAAAGACATACTTCTGCAATCAAGTGTTCACATAGACATCAGTCTGTTTCGCCAAAATACACATCCCGAAAGGCTAGATACACAAAGGTGAGGTCATACACAACCTGCTGCAACAATCGGCATATTTTCGGGTACAATTTTTTTAGAAAAATAGTTACTGTTGAAAAGATGACGAGGAATAATGTTTATTTTTAGTCATATATTTAATAGGGGTCGGTGAACACGGGTGCTTGCTGCGCCAGGGCTCGTTGGTAAATTGGAGGTTACGGAAAAAAAGAGTTTATTGAGGGCGTGGATTTTATGGCACGAGCGCTTCGCATTGAAGATTCCGATGAAATGAAGACTCCACCACACTGCACTCGTGTCGTGTGCTGCGCATCCCTTTTGCAGCTAACGAATACATTTTTCGCGCTGTTACTGTTCATCACGCATCAAGTCCAACTAGCACACCAAAATGCTTTAACAGATTCATTGAAACATTTCCTTTTTAAAAGCCCTCAAGAAGGTTCCCATATATATGAGAAGCATTGAAAGGCACTGCGCCAAACTCCAAAAGAGGATGCTGTGTACTGGCCTGTCCCAAGATGCGTTTGAAGCTCTTGGTGTAGCTGCCGTAGACGAGCGGGTTGACGCACGAGTTGGACACGGCGAACATGAAGAGCGACGACTGCAGGTAGTCGTTGACGCCCTCTGCGCCGCTGGGGTCGATCTGGTACCAAAGCACCATGGTCACGTACGGCGTCCAGCACAGGAAGAAAGCCAGCACGATGACGATGGTCAGCCGCAACGTTCGGTTGCGGGCCCGCAGCATGTGGCGCATGTCGGAGCGCCTTAGCCGCAAGCGGCCAGGCGTGCAATCACCGCCGCCTTGAGCCTCGCTGCCATCCTCACCTGCACAGAAGCACAGTTGTGACGTTCCATATCGCTCTTAAGCATGTGGGGCGGGGCTAGAGGCGCACTGAGAGGTTCCTTGTCACTAATGATCACCGTCCAGATCTCGATTTCGTCAGATCTCGATTCTATGCCGTCAATTGCAGCGACGGCACAACAGAGTGACCAGACCTTTCCTCAGGTGACAAACTGAAAATGGTTACCGCTCTCATGAAAAAAGGGGGGTCCAGTAGTGTTACTAGAACGCTAATTGTTTGGTGGTTAAACCAAAGGTACTGGATAATGGTTAACAAATTTCTAGGCGCCAAAGCAGGGCTGCGGAATTCTAGGCACATTGTAGTGAAGGCCTTCGGAATACTTTTCACCACCATCCCTATCTCGATACGGATGGCTTGGATAAGGCGAAAAAAAAATGGCTGAGGCTTAACTTGGTTAAGCCTGGAGAATGCGAAGCATCATCGTGTCGCGTAATTTGGAGGCGCACAACCACAGCGACGGCGCGAGGTGGGCCCCCGTTTCTTTACTGTCATGACGTCATCGTGTCACGTGGTGTGACGTCATGTATCACGTGATTTGGAGGCGCACAACCACAGCGACGGCGCGGGGTGGGCCCCCGTTTCTCTACTGTCGTGACGTCGTCGTGTCACGTGGTGTAACGTCATGTATCACGTGATTTGGAGGCGCATAACCACGGTGAAGGGCTTAAGTGGTAGCTAAAGTAGTATGTTTTGCATAAAAGTTACAGCAGAGGCTACAGTTTCTAATAATTGATTTTTTTTTCATTCTATTTTGTTCTCTGCTATTAGACGCTGCTCTCCCTGACGCAGGCAAAAGGGAGAGACGTCACGCTTGCCGAGACAGAAAAGGAAACGCCCGTGATGCCATTTATTTGCATTAACGCGTCCCAAGCCCACGTCGCGCTGGCGGGCCGGCCCCGACAGTGATGAACGATCATGCAACATGACGACGTGTTTGACGCGCATGACGAGCTTTACTGGCGCTAATCCCGGCTCAGCATACAAACTGGGCGTAGTTTGCGCGACGAATTGGCGCACCGTAGTCCGTGTTACTCATGCATGTTGGATGCTGCGTCATTAGGGTGGCCAGCGGAGGCATCACGAGCAGACTGGCTGCGCAAATGGTCGGCCCTTTGCTTTTCCACCTGGTGTTGCTTTAGTCGCATCGACGACGTCAGGGCCACATGAAATAGAGAATGGAATGGATCGTTACAAAACACGACCCCTCCTTTGAAAGGCGTATAAATCTTGGGAATCCATTTCTGCACAAATTTGGGGCTAGCTACTAAAACGTAGCGAGGGTTACATAGCGTTCGAAGACGAAGACACACGAGAGAGACACGGTTTTGGTTTTTGTGCGCTGTGCAAAAACATCGGAGGCAATGGAATGTTCGCCTTCCCCTTTGTCGTGCGTCGCATTTTGACACCGAATTAATATCGATCGTAGAGGATGGTTACTCGACTGGACGAAGATGACGGCCGGTGCAGTTGTAAACTTAGTTTTTTGGGTGTTTTTCGCAGCTTCGCAAATAGCGTGAGCCAGTGCGTCAACATTTACGTGACACTCATGTCACTGTAGATTTGTTTACTACCAGACAGTTGAAAAAATAATTTAGTGCGAATACCATTTCCGCAATTCGGCCTATTAATGCTTCACATCCCTCGAGATCACCCGGAATTAATCACTTTTGAAACTTTTTATCCTTGCATCAGGCACCGCTATAGTTGATCACAGCCGTCACGGCACGGCAACGTTTGCTAAGCAAAGGAACTGCGCTCAAAAAACGTTTTCAGCTTCACAGCTGCATTAGGTTGCCATTTTTTCCTCAGTGTAAGAGATCACCTTCAGAAACCTTCCGTCATGATTCTTTGTTTTCCAAGACATTTTGAGTGACTTTCGTTTGCATAAGTTCGGCTTAAGAATGCTTACTTGATTAAGCGATGCTTATCGCTTCTTTGCTTCTGCGACGTGTTTGAGAGGAATTTTGGATCATTACCAAAAAGCAGACATTTAAGACAGCTTTATGCTGCATTAGGCATCTTTTGAGCATTCTTGTTTTTAACTTATTTTAGCTTCTTTTCCCCCAACAGTTTTTTATTCAACGCTATTCTCCTACATACCCGGAATGACTCATTTGGTTGCATGCATGAGCGCAAGTAAAGAATTCAACATCTTCTTTCAGACCCGCAGCAGCAAAAAGTGAGAGGCTTTTTCCTGGAACTTTTCCTTGCACTATAAGAATGATAACACATTGTCACGACACATTATCCCGTGTTGTTGCTGCTGTATTATTCATCGTGGCACACCCGGTAATGTTCTATCGGCTTAAAGGGCACTCGATGTTATAACCCTGTTCAAATATGTATTGCTCCTATCCCTGCATCGCCCAAGAAGGCTGATAGCTAGGAGCCTTTTTTCTGTCTTCCCTGCTAGCCGTCTCTATCCCTAGTAGGCAAAAAGCTTTAGGGCCCAGGTGTAATTGGGCATTGTCTATCTGTATGGCGACACTTTCTCTCATATGCGACTGGGATAAAAGAGCAGCATCTATGCGTATTCACCCTTGAACGCCATAGCTGGCGCAGGGGAGTCAAAAACGATTTTCAAAGCAGCTCGCATGCAACTGCAGTTCCAGGCTGGCTCATTCCGGTGACATCGACTAACGGTACAGCCTGGCGCACAATGTTGGCAATACAGGGCCATCATGCTTCGTTCTAACACACGAAAAGCTCTGAGACATTAACCATTAATTCGGTGATGCCAGGCGTGGTTGCTACTTCAGTGTAAGGGAACCTTGCGACAGGGTAGAATGAGGCCTAGTTCCGCATTGGTAGGACGAACGTTTCTAACCTGTTGGGCTTGACCTATAGTGAAGACCAGTTGGTGGTGTTGTTTGGGAAGCGATTCTGAATTTAAGAAGAAACGGCATGACCCATAGTTTAATCTTGTTCTTTGTGCTATTTTGACACATGCCTACGAGAGCACGTACCTTAGAGCTGCTGGTTGGATTTCCAACAACTTCAGAGAGAAGAAAGCTTTTACATCGCAACTATTAATGCCGCGTTGGCTGGTTAAGGGTCGGCGTCCTCTGTGAGGATGTAGCAAGTTACGTGACCCTACCTTTGTTATCTTTGGGTGGAGCGCGTGCTCACCCATGATCACGTGATCGCCGAACCTCTTCCCCAGGTTCAGAGCCTCCCCCCGCATGTAGGCAGTACCTTGCATCTCGCTCATCATGGAACGTTCGCTGTCACTGGCTTGGGTGCGCGACAATGCCGACAAACGCTCAGAACAACCGGTGGGACGCTCTGCGCGCGTCTTTGTAAGAGTTAAACCCTAATAAAAGGTTTGGTACAGCGGCTGCACACCTGGACGGTACCGCGAAAGAAGGAATTAAGAAAGAGATGAAAGAGGCTCAATTACGATACTCGGCAATGCGCAATTAAAGCGAAGATGAGTTAAACTCTCAAGACAATTACGACACTGTGTAAACGTCACAGTAAACGCGCCGCCCGTGCAGAAGCGCAACATGGTAGCGATCAAAATCCAGCTCTGAAGGCTACTTCAATTCCTTTGGTTTGCTTGTAAAGACACATACGCTCCAACGCAGAAATCACCTGCAAGTGATGCGCTGTAATAACGCAGTACCGGTATCATTCCTATTCCGTGAGGCATCATGCCACACCAGTCAATAATGGGAACTTCCCTTGAGCTTTGTGAAATATATTTGGGGGCGCTGCAACCTAGAGTTTCTGGAGAGTTCCAAAAATCCATGCACACAGACATACGAAACAAACGTAGCTGGCGGAGTTCTATGCTACATTGCGTCACTTGCCTAACAGCTCTCTATTATTTTTACGCTCGCAACTCATTTCGAAGATAAATAGTAAGGGCACAGGTGAACGCCGTGAGAACTGGCTGGTACACTTCACCGATGAGAACAACCTTTTCGTGATCCTCGCCCTACTGAGACGTTCCAAATGAGCCGCTTGTAAGGAATTATGAGAATATGGAGTCGATAACGTATAAAAATATATGGAAATGCATATCTTGTCTGCACAATGTCCACAAGCATTCCACATAATGTTTGTTCGATTTTCATACAGCCTATATGACGTCATAAGGAGTCCGTTAGTTTCCATATATGCTTCTACATAGTCCATACATGCTTCCAAATAGTCCTTATCACCTCCATATGCTCCATACTGACTCCATAAAATTTCTTTTGGGAACATAGCACTCGTCATGTGGAAACTTGCAGTAGGGCGGCCATTTTTATTGAGTTTTATTGGCGGTACGTCAAATGCTTTAAAACCCTAGATGTCCACCCGAAGAGCAACAATGGACAGTGGGAAATGTCGAAAAGTGAATTCATTGATTCAGATAGCACACTTCATCTTTGATGATCACCAAGCACATAAATCTCGTCTAAAACTGTTAATCGCTTCAAGAGGATGCTCAAAAGCCAGCCTCACATGGAGCTTAAAATCCCCGAACAACGCGCAGATATTCTCCTAAAGAATATCCACTGTGCAACGTAGGCCAAGATGCCTGAGAAAAACTACGTGGATTGAAAATACATCATGCGCGCAGTAATGAAAAGCTTTGAATTCCAACGAAACGCAAATTTCTATAGTTCTTTCAAAATTAGATAGACGAACTGTTAAAGTGCATTGATATGAATGAAGCGTACAAGGAAAAATGAAAAATGACAACGCTTTTTCTGAAACAAAAACTTTCAAAAAATAAGAATTTTTTAATTAAAGTGCGCGAACCTTTGTCACTTCTTTCGTTCTGCATTTTTCATGATTACATCTTTCGAAGGATCACGTAGAGCCAAGTTTGAGCGGCAAAAATTGGCGAAGTTTTAATTTCAACACATCCGGTCGGTTACAAAGCTAAACCACATCAGCTTAAAAATAACGTTCCAGCAGGTATTCTTCAAAACAGCTTCGTCACAGTAGCTTCTACGCAAAGTGAACGGAGCGATTCTTGGCAGTCCCTGCGCCTGACAGTAGTTTTCGCGAACTGAACGTAGCTTCTCGAAAGTTTTGAAATGTGGCCTAGTTGGCAGTTTTTCTCATGCGAAACTAAATATTCCGGCAGCCTGGCAAGTTACGCAGCAAGGCGAGTTACCTTCCAACTTACAGTGCGGCATTGGCGAATAAAGCAAATCTGCTGTGCTGCTCCTGTCCCCTGCTCTGGTCCTGTTACTCTCGCTATTCCCGTTATCCACGTAACAACGTTCCGATGGGAAAGGATATTATTGGCAAACCGTAACGGCAGGCCGCTGCGTTGTTTCGGCTGCAGTAATACATAAAAATTCGGAGAGGGAAGTTCCTGCAATGCCTGAAGGGAATGCAAGCAAATACAGCAGGTATTTTGAAGGTTCGCGGCCAATGCGGTACCTTAATCATAAAAGTAATAGTTCTTAGGAAAAAAACAGTAAAGAAAAAAATATGCATGCTAATTTGGCTGTCGTAACGAAGTGGGCAGTGGAACGCGCTAGTTCATTTGTTGTCTTATGTAATGTTTAAAAAAAAGAAACACTCCTCAGAATTTTCAGAAGAGAGAAAATATAGCAGCGGGATGACGCGCAAAGCTTGACTGTCATTTCTAAGAGCGGTAATAATTACAAACTCAATAGGGACTGTAAGGAAAAGAACAATAAACATTTTTAAGCTCATTCGTGTGTAACAATTTCGAATACGGGCATGCAATAATAGATCCTTTCTATCCTGCTAAAACCCATCTGAGTAACTTTTCCTCTCTTTCTTGATCGATTTATGTAGGTTTAATGCAATCCTTTGTCGAGCCTGCCCAGTCACGAACACCAGCCACAAGGCTTATGCCGACTAATTATGTATAATCTGTACACTTATGTATAAGCTCATTATTTTATTTTAGGATAGAATTGTTGCTTTACAAGAATAATATCACTCAAAAAAAGAAGCATTTCTGATTCTATCGTGATAAAATATTTGTGTGCGCATTCACACCTACTGCATCAAAAAGCGATGAAGAATGGAGGTGACATGAAACGATGGAGACGTCCAGAAACTGAAGAGATGTGAATGTGCTGCATAAAATAAGAATAACGCGACAGTCGTTATACACGTGTTTCTAGGCATTACGCTTTCTCTCCCGTAAAGTGAATCATCAAATGCGAAGCTAGCAAACGCGTTGACAGCTGCGGGAGTGCAGCGTACCTTGTCCCTCCTTGGACTGGCGCTGGATCTCCCAGAAGATGCGGCTGTAGCAGAGTACGATGGCAGCCAGCGGCACGCCGTACAGCGCCAGCAAACAGAGCAGGTTGTAGACCTTCTCGTGCGCCGGCGAAGGGAACGAGGCGAACGTCACGCACTGGTAGAAGCCCGGCCTCCCTGGGTGCTCCATCACGTGGAAGATGAACGCCTGCGATCAAACAGGCGTCGCTCGCATAAGCGCTGGAAGGCTCATTCTCACAGCCACGTGTGTGAATGCTCCAACAAAAGGAATGCGCGCTAGCGTGCTTTGCTGCCCCTACTTCACTTAAATAGTTTCCTTCTTGCTTAAAAAGTGCACATTACAGTAGTTTCCGGACCCGAGGCTTCTATACGTACTGTGTCATGAACGGTTATTTAACAATAACCAGTCCTCTGGGATGTTATTGAACATCAACGGCATGCAAGGCAGCTGTCCGCAGGATGTGAAGTGCATGCATATAACCCCACAGAGGCGGTTTGTTCGTGGTTATTAGTCTAAGTGCAATGTTTCCAGCAGCGAAAAGCCTTTCTCTCTTTAGTTAGGTCGCAGGGCTCAAAATATTCAGAAAAGAAGAACTCGAAAGCTGACTCAAGCCAGGGACGCGCTGCCCCTGCTAGCCACATAGAGTTAGTGCTGCTTTAATGTGAGCAACTAAACGAGTTACGGAGGACAGTGTAAAGGGAGCAAAGGGGATGAGGAACGAACAGCGACCGATTCTTCTCGGTAGCTTCAAATCGTGGAAGGAGAAAGCAGAAGGAACAGCAGGAAAAGAGATGTGATGAAATATGCACGAGCTGCGCGCCCGAACGAATATCGTCGGACGTTGTCCGGCCATGTTCCCCTTTTCCGCCACGTGTCTGTTTTTCGAAAGGGTACGCAGGCTTCCGCGGAAATTTCTGCTAGGCATTCACTATAAGTGTCGCTTAGGGGCAGCAACTGATGCAATGAACAATATTTAATGGGCACTTGTTTACTTAATGGCCGTACGCAGAAGAATTTGTTTTGGAACAAGTACTCGTCCGAAAGTGATAAAAAATGATCCTGTAAAATGTCAATATAGGCCGACTCGCGGTCCAATCTTGTGAGGCCTTGAGCTGCACGTACGCTGGCATCAGTTCAGGTCTTTTAATTTCTCTTCTTTCTCAGTTCTCTGCAGCTGTTTCTATCCTTTATTAATCCGAAAGTATTAGATGGACATGTCGCGTCATCAAAATTGTCCGCACGATTGTGTCGTCTAATAAACATAAATGGGTAAAAATCTGATTTTGTTAGAGTGCGTGCCGAGATCTTTGTTTGTGAAATGTTTGTTCATGAGGTGTAATTAGTTAATTAATTGCACGCGAAAGCTACACCTAGGTGTCCAAATAGCCATGGACGTCGATATAGTATATGGACGTCAGAATGGCCACGGACGTCGTTATAGTACGTGGACGTTTTGCTTTTGCATTGCTCCAATGTGGGTCGCCGCAGTGATCACAAAGTTTTTTTTTTATATTATGCGCGTTACTACGTAGCAGGTCTTTGTTTCAACAGGTCATTCGGTGAATACCTAAACACTGTTCTTTAATTTCTTTATTTCGACTGAAAGAAGTATTTTGCGAAGATTTTGAGCAAAATTCCAAGAAAGTTATATATCGAAGAAGGCAAGCATTAGATAGACGTCTGTGAAGGTTCATCACGTTTTCTCTTATAATGTGTCTGCTTTGGTTTCGTCCTTGACCCGGTTATCTCTTTAGCAGTACCATAATTTCGATCATGCAGCACACAAATTCACCATGCGGCTCAGCTGGTAAGTTGTTCATCGAAATAGGCTCGCGGGTTGAAATGCAAAAGCGTCCATGTGATGTTCGATGTCAGAGCTCGTTAAAGAAGCTGAGAACTTTGTACAGTGCCCTCCCTGTTGGAAGTGCCACAAAGTGATAGCTAACAATTCGGGCATTATGACTTAAAATGATAAAAGCATTAAAAGAGTTGGGAACGATTTCTGCCTACATTTCTTCCCCTAAAGAGATAACAGAGAGGCAATAAGCTTGCGCTTTATCAACTGTTTTTGGATTGGAACGAATCAAGGTCCATAAAAAAGCTTTTCCTTCCATCTCCTCATGTACAAAATATGAAAAACAAATTCAAAACTTGCTGCAGCCAACTGCTACATTGTGAGCAGCCGCTTTTATAATTAGTGGCTGTAAAGCGCCGATTCACGGAGTGTGTTCCATGTCGATATACCCTTAGGTCTTTCCGAAATAGCTGTATAATTCTCAATGTTCTTTGTTATTCTGTTTTTGTTTTCTCTAAGATGTAGTGCATATATTGTCAGCAGTTGTGATTTTCTACCCACTCCTGTATGAGCCTGTGAAGGCTTACATCATCAATAAAAATAAAAAGGCATATCAAGTGCTAAACGTGAATACCCAGAACGGAGCAGAGCAAATCGCCGTTCTAGTCCTTAGATCTGCTGTGCGGCTGAAGGGCACTGAATCGCTTAGCGAGAAGCTTTGCTGCCGCCACTTTATCAGACCACTAATGATGGTGCGACATTAAGTGAAAATGGTTTCATGGTGGTTCCCTCCTCGTGGTTATCTGCCTTAATAATGCAAACCTTTGTAACCGCTTGATCGTTGTCTCTCTAAGTACTGCGGCTTCTTACCTGCTAAAACATGTAGAAAAAACTGCAATCGGTACATGTGAAATCGAGTGAACATATAAAACGTAAAGCACTCTGCGCGAGCATTGTTCTATTCAGGCATCAAAGTCCTATAGGCCGCCTCATTAACCCTTGTTCTCACAGGTTATTCTATACGTTCTCACAAAAACAGCCACCACATGTTCATCAGAAACAGGAGCTGATAAAACAATGCACCACTGGGTCGACACGGTAACAGGGCCTCCAACCCGTTCACTGCGAAACCAGTACTCTCGATGAAATTTTGACATTTTTGTCTCTAATTAGTTAACTAATTACTCTAGAGTCATCAAACGTGGCTCCTAGGTTTATTTTTTTCTGCTCTATCTGATGCAACAATTTATTGTTTCATATCATTTTTAGTTCCCAAGCTAACATGAGCTAAACGCTGCCAAAGGTGTGACCCTCTGGTAACGGACGGCTATATGAGCCATTAAATGCTTTCGCCTTAAAAACCTCTCTGCGGACTGCTGCGGGTGAATCTTCTCCGGAAGGCTTCGTGTACGCGTATCTTAGCATTTCAGGCGTTTATGATAACGTATCTGCGAAAAATGGCGCGATCGCGGCGATGCATACAATGTGGTGAACGCCTTGAATGTTTGAGCTCAGCTCTTCGCTCTGTTACGTGCGGAGACGCTAGGGGGCAGCCGGTGTTTGCCAGACGTGCGGCGCTTTGGCTCCGTCATTTTTTGGCAGGAGCCACGGCTCAAGTCATCGGACCCCATCAATTTTGTTCCCATTGGATTTGGCAAGTTCATCGGCATCTGTGGACACCAATTTCATCTAGGTGGGCCCACTTGTACAAATTTTAGAGCGGTTTTTCCTACCCGCCTCCGGCGCCGACGCTAAGCCTAACAGCTGCGCCGGCGTTCGGCTGCAAGGGAGCCGCTTTCGGCAAGATGGCAGAAACGCTTCTGCAACGCGGCTATGACCCGGACGCCATGTCTTGGTCGACCGTTCCCGTCACTGTGGAACCCAAATCGGCGCCCGCGGACCCGATCCGCAATGCATCTCTCCTCCGTCTACTTGAGCGCCGCTCCAGACGAGAGACCAAGGTAGAGGCGAACGCCACGCCAACCACCGGCAAGGCTGCTGCTACCCGCCAAGCTGGCCGCAAACCCGTGACCAAATGGAGGCCCAAGCCTCTACCAAAATTCAACCAAGACGACTTTGTCATCGTCATCAAGCCCGGAAATCATTGGCCATACGGGACGCCTTTGAATACGGCGAACTCGGTGCAGCGTTCGGCGCTTTCCTCGGGGCGCCTAACGCGGCCGAGTTGAGCCTCCTCCAATGCAAGGAGCAAAATTTCATCCTAGCTACCACCCGGAACGCTCACGTCGCAGACCGTCTGCTAGGCGAGTTTTCCATCAAATCGACCAAAGGAGATGTGCCTCTCGCCGGCCATCTGAAAGAACATCAAGAGGACGTCTGCTATGGGGTCATTACGGTGGCCAACCAAGAGACGTCTGAGTCTCTCCAACCTTGCGTGCAGTGGAGGAGCGGCACTTTACTAGATATCCGCAAGTTCGGCTCCTCAAACAAGGCCAGGCTTACCTTTGCCGGCACGATGAGGCCTCGATACGTGCACTACAACTCCGAGATTGTCACAGTGCAGCCATATTTCCGCACTATTCCGGCCTGCAGCTTGTGTGGAACTGTCGGCCATCGGGTGGACTCTTGCCCCAACCCAACCCAAGACACGTGTGGCTTGTGTGGACAGCAGGCACCCGTAAAAGAGGGGGTGCGGACCCCTCACGAGTGTCAGCCAAAATGTGCGGTTTGTGGTGGTGGCCATGCCACGAACTCGCGGGACTGCACTGCAAAATATCGCCATACCAAGCCAGCCGCCCCTAAGGGCGGGAAATCCAGCGGGACGGGCAGGCAGCCACGTCACCCAAGCAGCATCGGCAGCGATGCTTCAAATCGGCAGACGCCTACCAGCGGGAAGGACGCCAAGAGCTGTCAAGTGCCACCAACGCCCCCACACGGCGGCCAGGAGAAGCAAGCCCGCTCCCAAGACAACAATGGCGCGACCGGCTCCTGGGCCAACGCCGTCAAAAATGGCAAACAGGTGAGCGGTTCAGGCAGGGTTGCCTCCTCCTCCCACCTCCTCTCCCCTCCCCCTCGCTCGGCGGCTGACGCTGAGCTCCACAACATTGTAGCTTCTCTCCGGGCACAAAACGAGATGCTACTTGCCAAAATTGAAGCCTTAGAGGCTAAAACAACTCCCCCTCCCCCTAGTAACTCCGACACGGACGCTATGGAGAGCGAGACGGCGGCGACGCCGGCTCTGGAACCTTCCCTTGCCGAACTCGAAGCCCGTCTAAATTCCAAATTTGACTCCCTGTTGGAGACAGCGATGGAACGCCTCATCGCTAGAGTCATGGAGGCTATCCCCTCTATGATCGCTCAACACGTCGCGACTAACACCCGCCTTTCTCGCAGAGCCGGTCCTCTTAAGGACGTATCTGGTCGGCCCTCCAGATTGTCCCGCCGAATAAATGACCTTGACGATGACGAAGACAGCTGCCCCCCTCTAGGTGCTGAGCTTCAGCCCCTGGTATCTGGCTCGGGGGCAGCCTCACTTCCACCTCTCACCTCTAAATCTGAGCATGGCGGGACACCCCCGGTGTAGGCGCTCCCCCCTTTCCAAATCGGCTTCCCCCATTACGATTACTCAGTGGAACTGTCGGGGGCTCCGGTCCCGTTCCAAGCGGGCCGACCTACGACTTTTCCTTTCAACCTTTGAGCATTTGCCAGCCGTGGTTGCCCTCCAAGAGCCAGGGAAAGGCGCCGCACTAACAAATTATACGACGTTCCAGCAGGACCCCTCGTCTTGTCTATTAGTCCATAGAAATTATACAGCCAACCAGGTCGACTTAGACATACAACTTGAATACTCCTATGTAATGGTGACCCTCCTCCCACTGCGCAAGCAGGATGCACCGCTACACATACTCAATGTATACTGCAATCCGAAATTGCCGAATGTATCATTCGCGGACCTCTTTAGCCGCGCGCTGAGAGTTGCGGGTCGGAACCCCCTCCTGATTGTGGGCGATTTCAACGCTCCCGCTCGGATGTGGGGTTACTGTCGTGAAGAGAAGCGGGGACGCAAGTTGGCGGAGCTTGCGTCAACGCTGGGCCTCACTCTTCACACTGACCCAGTCCACCCAACTCGTATCGGCAACTCCGTGACTAGGGATACCTGTCCGGACTTGACCTTCACCCGCAACATTCAGTATGCAGACTGGGTCAACACCGAGGAAACCCTCGGCAGCGACCACTGCCTCCTGAACACAATGATTAGGACCCATCCTTTCGCACGACCAACAACGCAAGCCCGACTCCCAGATTGGACCAAGTTCAGGCAAAATTATAACACTACCACACCCATACATGAGCAAGGCTACCAGTCTTGGTCACAACATTTGGTCTCTTGCCTTCGCTCCTCCGAAACTCAAATTCAACTCTCAGAGGCGGTCTCGGATGTGGACAACCACCTGCTCCACCTCTGGGAGGCCCGGCATTGCCTCGTCCGTCGGTGGCGCCGGCAAAAGCACAACCGAAAACTTAAAGCTCGCATCGCCGAGCTCACTCAACGAGCGGCTGAGTATGCGGCCCAACTCGCCGACTCCAACTGGGTGCCCGATGCAATACGGCCGCGCGGCAAATGTCCAGCCGGAACACGTGGCGGCTCTTTCGCGCCCTAATTGACCCAACGCAAACACGCATGGAAACTCAAAAACACCTCCAAAGAGCAATACACAGCTTTCAGGGCAACACAACTCAATTGGCGTACAAGCTCCGGGACCAGTACTTGTGCACCACACAGGACCCCCACGGGCCGGCGTACTCTTATGCAGGTTCTGAGAACGTTGAGCTGGATCAACCGTTCCAGCTCCACGACCTGAGGGCGGCCCTGGCAAAAATGAAACGCGGCACCGCTCCGGGTCGGGACAAAATTACAGTCAAATTGTTAGCCAACCTCCCCGACCTGGCATACCTGTCTTTATTGAATTACATTAACTCAATCTGGCTTGGGGAAGTGCCACTCCCCATCGAGTGGAAGACCGCCCTGGTCACCTTCATTCCTAAAGCTGGCAAGGCCATCAACACGGACAACCTCCGCCCCATCTCTCTGACTTCCTGTGTGGGCAAACTCATGGAGACGATGGTATGTGACAGGTTGTCCGAGTTCATGGAATCCAAACACCTTTTCGCAGACACCATGTTCGGGTTTCGCCCACAAAGATCTGCACAGGATGTCCTGCTACAACTAAATCGGGATGTCCTCGACCCCGTCGAATGCCCTCACAATGACAAGGTCGTACTCGCCTTGGATTTGAAGGGTGCATTCGACAACGTTACCCACGAGATCATTCTCACCCACCTCTCTCAAACTAACTGCGGCAAAAACGCCTTTCAATACATTCGGCAATTTTTAACCGACAGACAATCTTACATTCGAGTCCAGGATAAAGAACATGGCCCTTTTCATTTAGGAACCAGGGGTACACCCCAGGGCGCGGTGCTGTCTCCCCTGTTGTTCAATTTGGCTATGATGCGCCTACCGGCCCAGCTGGGCGCTGTCGCCGGTGTGCAGCATGCGCTGTACGCCGATGACATCACCCTGTGGGCTACACAGGGTTCCCTTGGAGACATTGAGGCCAACCTGCAGGAAGCGGCGACCATAGTGGACCGTTATGCTCGCCGCTGCGGCCTCCAATGCTCCACCCAAAAGTCTGAATTTGTGCACATACGCCCCTCACCAAAGTGCACAGCCAAAATTTCATTGTCTCTTGAGACAGGTCCAATTCCTGAAAATATCGAAGTCCGGGTACTGGGGCTCTTCATACATCAAAACAGACGGTCAGAAACAACATTGACCAAACTCCGTCAGGTGGGGGACCAGGTGGGCCGCTTGGTCCGCCGGGTTTCTAACAAGCGCGGGGGGTTACGATGTAAGGACGCCTTGCGGCTGGCGCATGCATTTGTAACCAGTCGAATTCTATATTCGACTCCATACCTCCACCTGCGGAAGCAAGACGAGGATTCACTCGAAGTCATCCTCCGCAAAATTATGAAGCGAGCTCTGGGCCTCCCCGTGAACACCTCCAACAAGCGCCTCCTGGGGCTGGGCATGGTGAACACATTTCGGGAGCTCCGGGAAGCCCACTTGACCAACCAATACACACGTCTCTCAAAGACATCGTCGGGTCGCCGCCTGCTTGCCCGACTGCACATCCAACACACCACTCTTATGGAAGAGCGCGTACGTATTCCATCCCAGTGGAGATGCGCCCTCCACGTGCGCCCTCTTCCCGCGAACATGAACCGTGAAGACCATAATGGCCGGCGCCTGGCGCGGGCGGAAGCCCTGGCCCGCCACTATGGATCGAAACCCGGCGTATTCTACGTGGATGCCTCCGGCCCCCACCACGGGGGATGGTACACGGCCGCAGTCATCCACCAATCCAAAACAGTGAACGGCCTTACTTTCCGAGCCCGTGACATAACACACGCGGAGGAGGTCGCCATTGCGTTGGCTGCATCTGATTCCAATTCAAAAACAATTATTTCCGACTCGCGAGGGGCATGTCGGAACGTCGAGCAGGGCTGGGTACCATATCTAGCCTACCGCATTCTCCAAAACAGCGTCTACACCGGGGACCCCGCGCACCGGCGTATCGTTTGGGCTCCTGCTCACATGGGCCTTGAGGGAAATGAGGCAGCTGACGCCGCCGCCCGCGCGCTCTCTCACCGGACATTCCCCTCCGACCCCGACGATCAGGAACTCGAATTCACTCCCGCTTACTCCTTTAAAGACATTGTTTTACATTATCAATCTGGCCATGGTCTTTATCCCCGCCCGTGTAAAGGTCTCTAAAAGGCGGAGGAGCGGCTTTTGCTTCGCCTGTATACCAATACTTTGCTGTGCCCGGCAGCTCTCAAACACTTCGACCCTTCTTTCTCGGGCAGCTGTCCGCACTGTGCGGAGAAGTCTTCGGACATTTACCACATGGTGTGGGCCTGCCCCTCCAACCCTGCTATCCCCCCTCACCCCAACCCAACCCGGGAGGACTGGGAGGCGACCCTGCTCGGCTGCTCTGACCTGCAGGCCCAACGGGCCTTGGTCGCGCGAGCCCGGGCGGCGGCCGACGCCACTGGGTCCCGAACTAGGGACCTCCACCTAGTACTTGTAAGGGCTGGCCCCCTCTGGGTCATCTCATGCAATACCTCCAGTAGTGCATGTGTAAATAAATGTTTTCCACCACCACCACCTGTTACGTGCTTCTCTGGCACGCAACAGCCGACAACGAGGAGTTGAAAACGGGTGATATGCTCTGAAAGAGGCAGCTAAAGAACACGAAGTTCGAAAGCACACAACGGCTGCTGCCGTAGAACCTTCCAGAGGAGTAAAAGTCGTGCTCACCTTTGTATTCTTTTTTCTCAGTATCGTTTTTTTTTGGCTTCTTACTTAAATTGCGAAACCAATTTACTCGCCACTGTTTTGTTCATTTTGATGGTGTTTGTTTCCTCGCGCTCCTAAACATTCCTGGTTTTTCGATGTGACGCCAGATCGTTCCCGTGGCTATATTGATACCAATTTTTCCATCTAATTTGACACAAATCCGACGTTTTCCCGACCATTCTGTGACAATTTTCACTATGCCGTGACGACTTCCGGTGAATAGGACGTCACACCGTTCCCGTGGCTGTATCGACGTCCACGTTATTTCGACGCAGTTTCGACATTTTTCCTGTAATTAATTCATTAATTAAACTACAGTCATCAAACATGGCCTCTAGATTCATTTTTTCCTCCTCTATCTGAAGCAACCATTGCTTTTCTTCTATATTTTTTTTAGTTCCCGAGTTAAACGCGTGTGACACGCTTTGCTAACGGGGGCCAGTACGAGCGATTAAAGGCTTTCGCCTTGAAATTTTGTTCAAAAGATTATGCTAAAGCGCGGGTGCGTCGCAGTTTTAGCTATCTACTGCCCCGAGAAAAGTAAAAAGTGTGAGTTTTTTTTTCATTGTACCGACTACGGTACTTTAGCCAAATCAGCTTTAATGCGAATAGCCTGATTATGAGATTTAGGAACATTAGCTTTATTGCAAATGATTTAGTTCTCACATAGGATGCTTTCAAGAATATTTTCACACCTATGACAATAATTCAAGCCAATCTGTATGATAATGGCCCCTTTTTTGAGTGGTTATAAGGAAGGCCTACGAATGAAATCAAATTTAGAATAGAATCAACCATGAGCTCTGAAGTAGACTCATCAAGAGAACCGTGTGTGGATGGAACGTCGCAAGTAGACGGTAGATGGCTTGCATTTCCCAATACTATGCAATTTACTGAACACCCCTTTGCTGCAGTTGGAGGAAAGACTCAGAGACATGCATTGTGGCAAACTCTCGCGTCTTTAAAGTTCATTAATGTTCACTGTTTAGTGCAACGAAGAAAGTTTCCTACTTTTTACCTGGTTCCTTCCGTGGGTCTTGCTTGCACAATGAAGGTAAATGGCCCCCCGGCATTTACACTGCCTCTCCAAGTTTCTTATTCTGTTCGTAAGTGGCACGCTGCCTTCAGGCATACTGCGAGCACATTAAGTTGCAGTCCGCGTAATGTTACGTAGTTGCTTGAGATGCGAACCGATGGTTTCCTAATCAAATAGAGAGCTCATGCACGACTGCTCGCTAAACGTATCACGCTTTGCGTAGCCTTCAGCATTACCAAGCAAGCAGCGGCACTAAAGGACTCGAAACTGGTGCACTGACAATTTGTTTTAGTTTCTCTTGAACGCATTGTTGCGTAACGCCTAGCAGTGCGCTTCCGGCCACTTTTACTTTGTGTAGAACTGCACGGAAATTGCTTGAACCACAATGAGGTCAACCGCTTCCTTAACCTGGCACCGAGGAGTCCTTCCCCGGGGAACTTAATTATGCGTGGCCACGACGCTAACACCCGAGGCCATCAGAGGCGGTCGGGTGCGCAGAGCCCCGCTAGAAGCAGCGAAAGAAGAAACGACACTGGTGGTCTTAACGGGGAGGCCCACTAACAACCGCAAACATGCCGTCAGCGGTACTCTTCGCAGGGGACCAATTTGACCTCAACGTACTTTTGTGGTGGGTCCGGCATTAACGACGGACATTTAGAGGTTGCGTGCGGTAATTTCGGAAAGAAAAAATATACTATGCCCCGCTAATTACCTCTGGTGGTTACAATTGTCCTTTCTTGCGTCACTTTGTTTCTGGCCTATTTTTACACTGTTGTTGCCCATCGCGGGGACTGAAATGAAAACTTCACTGAAGAGACCTGGAAGCATGTACTTCCGAATCTTTATTTTTCTTGTGCACTGGCTGCATATAGGGTCTGATAACGGTAGAGGCCGCTGTGTTTGCAGTATTTCTTCATGCATTGTAGCGGCTGCATTTTTGTGGTTTTTATGAGAAAGATGAGAAAGAGACGTCCAGAACTCGCCTCGTAAATAACACGAAGGAACAAGCCCAACAGGTTCCAGCAAGACCCATCGACTCACCTGCACACACTTCGTAAGTATATGGCTCCCACTGACCAAGCATGCGTTTCTTGGAATTCAGCAATCTACGTATGAAACTAAGGCTCTAGATGGTATACATTTATGGACAGCTAAACACGCCACTGTTTCGATTAGTCATCCGCGCAACCATCTAGTATTAGCTTCGCTTTAATTGCTTTCAGTGCGTTCAAAGCAAACTACGAGACAATAAATGCGATTTTCTCCTGAAAGCTTTCGTCCAAGTAAGCAAATCACAAGAAATGCGGCAGAACCGGCAGCGCCCTTTCGTCGCCAGCACCAACTAGCTGCACCGGAGAGCTTTGTTCGCCAACAGACTCCCGGCAACAGATAACGTAAGTACAGAACTCCGGCGCTAGCCTTGCGACACAATGGCCGAACACTAAACAGAGGCAACGGCGTTAACACGCTCCGAAACCCTCTGTCGCAGGGCCGAGCTTTTGTTGTGGCACTGCCTAGCGCAATGCGGCATTCAAGGCATTCTTCTGTCGAGTTCGCAGCTGCTGCAGTCGCTGCCGTGAGGCGGAAGTTTCAAACGAGATTCTGCGCGGTTGAGTGTTCAGCTCAGGACACTAAACGCTTTCTGCATTTTATATCGCCCTACGGCTAAAAGCCCAGTTTGAGCGCGGCGCTGATTACAGCTAGTTGCCTTCATGGCCGCGGGCAGCAATGAAAATGGGCACTGATGCATGAGTGAAAATTGGGAGAAACTTTGGGCAAGATCGCGCTCACTGAAGATTCGCAGCAAGGGATCGCAGTTACGCTGAATGTAAACGTACAGGAGAGTATGTCTTCGCTTTATGAACACCTTTTCTTCCTATCACTGTTATTTGCTAAAACACATTTATGTGAGTTTATTAACATGTACGTACACCTCCCGTCAAAAGTATACAGCCCTAGGGGTTTGCTTCGAAGCTGTTTTGCGTTACTCCATGGCGCATCAAGCAGTCCAAACCTTGAGAGCATTGAGGACGCAGCACCATTCCTCTTTCCATACATTATGGTCACTGAGGATGCTTAACGAGACATGCTGCAGGCCTCACAAGGAAACCGCTTTTGCTGTATAGTTTTGACGGGGGGTGTACATGTTGTGTTAATTCGCGCCTTCCTGCGTTACTGTCCGTGTGTTTCAAAAACAGAAAGAAAACTGTAATGTGTTTTACTTTTGCAGAGACGCACCATGTCGCAAGGACGGGGTCCTTTTTTAGTGGCTTTCATGAATAGCTGGGAAATCTCTCCCCTGTCTCTCTCTCTATGAGTAAAAGCGCGAAATGCAGTGGAGGCTCGTGGCCTAGTCCACTCAAGGACCAATTTGGAAAGGCTTGTAGCGCATTGCAGCTATTCTCCATGTGCCATCCCACGTGTACCGGCCGTTCAGAGGCAGTATGTGCAAATACTTCGGCGAGCACAAGCTTTCAGCCGCTGACGACGGCTTCTGTCGAACGCTGACGCACAGTTTCCATCGGGATTCTAGAGTGTAAACAACTATGCATTGACAACGAGGAGAAATTGGGACACGAGTACTCATACACGACACAATACAAACGTACACTGCAGACACACGTATACATGCTTGTGTCTCCACTTGCCCTGGTTTTATTTTTTATGGGGGTTGTTTAATTTTCTACAGTCCTGAACCAACTACTTCCGCCAGAATAACCTGTGTCTGCTGCTTTTGCTGGCACTTGAGTTGGAAAACAACATCAACATAAAAAAAAATAACTTGCCGAAACTACAGTGGCTTCATCTCATATAAGCGTCAGGTCTCATTGAAATCGCAGCGCTTCATGCTCATTGCAAAGTTCCGGGACTACTGTCAGTGCATAGTTGTTTCTTTAGCCACTTTTTCCCCTCGTAAATAATCGGAAATTAACGAGGCACTAACACTAG
Organism: Amblyomma mixtum; assembly: GCF_055824585.1. Lineage (NCBI taxonomy): Eukaryota > Metazoa > Arthropoda > Arachnida > Ixodida > Ixodidae > Amblyomma > Amblyomma mixtum. The sequence goes on from NC_143016.1 coordinate 24,872,334, forward strand.
TTGACTTTCATCGATCTCTTCATGTTATATTTCGGTGCACTGGCATTATATCAAACCATGGAAACTGAAAGCGCCTCTATACATGCGCAGGAGCTTGCTCATTGCTTGTGCTTACTTTGGCTACAGGTTGCGCATGCTTGAGGTCACATTCAGTTAAGAATTCGTTTCCATGTCTGCAAGACTAGTAGTCCTCAGATGCGAAGGTCTTTGCACCGTGGCCTCCCTGCTCGATCGCACAGGTAGCCATTCGAGTACTGCTGTTCAGTGTACTTGAAGTTTACGGCCGTCTGGGAAAGTGTGTAATGTTCGCTCTCATACGTGACATTCTGCTTTATGTTCTCTTATCTGCCGCTATTTTCCTAAACTTCTGTATTTTCACCTTCTTCTCCCTCCGCAAGATTGCCAACTGCACTACAGTCTTCTTAACAACCTCGCGATTTCTGTCGCTGCTGCTTTCCTTTGTCATTTTCATATTTGTGGCTTTAAGGCAAAACATAGTGAGAACGCAGACGCGAACGCAGTTTCAAGAAAAGAAAACATGCATGCACGCACATGTTAGTTTTATTTAGATTGCTTTGTGGGAGCTTTCAGAAAAGTTGACAACACTGTAACGAGGGCGCAGTCGTATATATTTGGGGCTGTAGGAGAAAGCAGCTAGAACACAAGTATTTTCTTTCATTGAAACTCCAACTGTGCATGTTATTTTGGCAATATAGCGCCGACTTGCATGAAATTCACTATATGGTGCACATATGGGGTGCACCATGCACATATGTGGTGCACATATGTGGTTCACTATATGTGGTGCACATTTTCCCACTAGTGCACCAACATAAAAGTGGTCTGATACAGTTTTACAAAGAAGTTTTCAAAAGCAGCAGCCTTTGAAACAGTGTAACGTTAAGCGACTGCGACATGGTCTCGTGAAAAATGCCGCCCGGAGGCATTGAAAAGGGTGGCTATTAAACACGGCTTTAAGGCAGCCGCTGCTGCATAATAGCAACGTGGAGATGACAAAGGGGCTCTGCTGCTCCTCGCAGGGCTGCTATGGCGTAAGATGAAAGGAGACCGCAGGCATGCTCGAAAACTGCAGCGTAGATAGCCCTCTTAATCATTTTCATACGACGTATATCCAAAGCTCGGCAGCTTGGAGCAGAATTTCAAAACAATTTCAAAACAGCGAGCGAGTCAACCCTTTCAACACGTATCAGCTGTGTTTACGCTAATCCTAGAAGTGAGGCAGGCTTTCCTTATCTGGCGGTTCTCTACAACAGGTCTTGACAGGAAAGTTTCACAACCTATTCAGACGTTTTCAATTTGATTGAAATCAGACACAATAAACAAAGTTTTTTCTTTCAGTTTTCCTTATCTCTTTTAATGTTAGTTTACCATAACGATTTTTTGTCTTCCTCTTTTGCATCTCCTTCGGTGGTATTTATTCAACGTCATTCGTATCTTGCTTCATTCCTTCGCACCCTCTTTCTACCCTTTATCGCTTTTACCTCCCGGCATTCTCACTCTTTTTTGGGACGTATGCTATCTGCAATCTCGTATTTTGATACACGCATTTTGGTCTTTCTGATACACACTCACGTCGCTAATATAATTTTCTTTTTATCGCCATTAGACTGATCTAGCGCAATATTTCCTGCATTGTCCGCAGTTCCTTTCGTTAAAGCAACCCACTTTCTCTCATGTCCTTCTTGACACACTTAATCGCACGAGTGCTGAGATCGAATGTGACAAAAACTGAGCTTCTGCATTTATGAAAAACCGCGATAAGGACTGTGAACACCGCGATAACAGATCTGAAGGAACATCGGAGGCAATAGCAAGACGTTACACTCTTGTGCGTGCTGCTTTGCTAATGCAGCGCTCATTCACGTGTCTTGGAAGCCGTGATTCCTGCCAGGTGCAATAATTTGAATTTGATAATCACAACAAGGTGTAAAGAGCTTAAAAATGAGTAACCTTTATTAGAATACCCTGATCTCTAATTCGCCCAACATAAGGAAACACAAAGTATTATGATATTTATTGTTTCGACATAAAAATAAAGAGGAAAAACCCTGATAGCTTACCAAGAAACGTTTAAAGATTAGAAGACCTCGCACAGCAGTCACTTTCACCGCAGAAAGAGATGCCGACGCGCTTAAGCGTGCGCGTGTCCGCTGTGGTTGGAAGTGCCAGTATGGGAAGCGAAAGCGAGAAGAAAACAGAGTACATGAGCTGTTCTGTTCGAGCTTACAGACTACGCCCAGAGGAAGGAAGACGAGGTAGCAAGAGACTGAGATTAGGGACAGCGTGAAATTTCATTACCGCCAGGCGGAAATCTCCCGCACTGTCATTACGGGACATCACGCTTTACGCCACTCCGTGAAACCTCATAAAGAACAAGACGAGAGCCCATTTTAAAGTACAGTCTACCAAGAGAGTCGAGTTTTAATGTGCACAGTCGTCGAAACAGGAAACGGGCTGTAGTCGGCTTATCGAGCTTCCCTCTCGATCTTCGTCCGTGTTTCTTTTGCGCTGCCCCTTTTCATGATGGATCACCGACTAGCTCGCACCGAGACATTATTCCCGGCAGAAAGGCCCGAGATAGACACTCGTAAAAGCTGAAAGCTGTTTCTAATTCTCTGTCTTCAATATTTCTGGAAAAAAAAACGCAGTCATTATTACATGTACACATTAAAAACGTTCCCCAAACCCATAATTATAAATACATCTACAATTACACTCAACTAGATTGAAATATTTTTAAAAGCTTTTCAACTGCTCATATTGATTTCTAAGATGTGCGTGAATAAAATATCTGCGTTCTTCTATCGCAGTGCTATCGTTGTAAGAACAAGCTGAAGTGTCAAGGATAAGGCGGGCGGATGGACTGTTTTATGCTATCCTCCCCTGATCATGGCAAAGACTTTTGTTTCTCTCAAAGCTTCATAACACTCAGTAGATCTCTTTTTCTCGTGCTTCTTAGATACTAACAGAAACATGTCACCTCCCTGTGGCAGTTGGGGTGCCAGGCAGGGCTGCTATTTCTTGAACGAAGCTTTCGTTTCCCGCTGCTCTGTTTCCGAATCACTGCAGAAGATTAGTCTGCGCGCGTCCTTCACCCAGACCTCCAGGTACGAACTATACACACCAAACTGCAACAGGTTACTGACAAGCTTCTGCTCTTTATTTAAAGAAAGATGCACGGAAACGCTTTTGCAACTGTATAGTATTTCTCAATTTTTGTAAATCAGTCATACTTGAAAATTTACTGATTTTTCCTTCTCCACCAAAGTTATGTGTTCTCCTCTATAATCGCTCCTAAACGCGCACAGCTTCCTCAGTTCAGCTACTGATATTGTGCTCATAGCAGATTGCATGACTTATATAATATTCCTGTAACTCGGCTGACATGTTATAGTACGCTTCTGACCTCTTTTTTGCACTTCAATGTTTAAATTTATTTCACTGAAAAGGTGTTTTATTTTAAATGACTATAGAGACCAAATTTTTGCTTGCATATTGTCTTCTTTCAAGCGATGTTTTAGATATTGATGTATATTGAGCACCCCGTGGTATTTGTCAGCGACCGCTAAACAATCTACAATTGACTTTGTTCTTGAGCTGCTTAAGTTTTGGTTTCAACTGCCAAACGATGGCTAGGACGTGTAGTTGTTTAGGTCATGTGAGGAATGAAAAATTAACTGTATAATTGCTGATAGGTCGTTTTTTTGTCATTCCCCGTCTTGAAAGTGTCTGTCTGAAGTGTTGTAGCGAATTAAAACTACGTATCAATGACTATATTAGTGTTTTTCAGTGAATCACGCAGCCTAAACACCGACTATACGTCACAGCCATCGTTCGATTGTTGAAGTAGAGACCGAAACAGCAGACGAGAAGAAATTCAATTATAAATTATTTAGCGGTCGTAGGCGAATACCACGCGGTAATCATGTATTGTAATATCTAGCGCATCATTTTGAAGAAGAAAACACGCAATAAATTTCGGCGTCCTTAGTCCTTCAAACTTTTAAAGTAAGGTATAATTTTTAACTCTAATAATACTGTGCCTCATTTTCTATTACAAAAAGTACCATATTTCATCGTAATAATAGATTTGAGGTGGGTTCTTAAGAGGATAAACGAGTAAACTACTAGCTGGTTGGGTTTCCGTCTTGAAACAAGCAAAGTAAATATATAGGGCAGCCATTCTGTGTGTCATTATTCTTGCTGCTGAGCTTGTAATGCTTGTAAGTGAAAATATAGACAAAGTGGACACCTCACACACATACACAAAAAATTATCCGCTTGCTTGACCATGTCGAAACAAACGACCGTAAGTATCTCATACGGAAGGCTCTTTACAGCGCACTTCGCGATATATTTATAGATGCCCGTTTCGTGTCATTACTTTTTCTTTACCTGGTGTCTTCCAAGAAGGTTTGGTTTGGTTTGTTTTGGTTTGGTTTGGTTTATTGGGGTTTATCGTCCCAAAGCAACTCAGGCTATGGGGACGCCGTAGTGGAGGGCTCCAGAAATTTCGACCACCTGGGGTTCTTTAACGTGCACTGTCATCGCACAGCACACGGGCCTAGAAGGAAGCTTCTATTTGTTTTCTTACCAGTTTCATTTCTCAAAATATTAGTTCCCGACGGGTGTTTCCAAAAGATAGCACTTGTTGTTGTTTTCTTTTAACTTTACGCAACGTTTCTGAAAAAGACCACTCTTCTGGCGCTCTCATGATTCAAGCTGCCAATTTCAACTTCTAGCGACTTTTAATCGCCTTTCGCAAGCCTTGAACGGCGACTGCCTTTTCCTCCAGCAGATACGATGTGAACGCCATCAGCTGAAATCGCTAGGGAACCATTACTTTCGCCTTCCAGGTGCTATGAGTGCTTTATAGCTGTTCCGGCCGGCAGCCGAGGTGATCACGAAAAATCAGGGGGAGGAGGGTGGGGGGTATCGGCGTTTACACAGACGAGAGCAGATGCCATTCCAGCTTTCTGTGCCTATGCGCCCCGGTGGTTTCGTCCCATAGTGTTCGGTGGCTGATAAACACAGGCAACTCACTGTATCCTGCTTTCTGTGATTCCACCATGACCTACTGTGCTACGTTATTCCGTCGTTGAGAATGTGGCGTATTAAAATATATTTATATATTTTACACTCCCCTCCCCAATTGCTCTGTTTAAAGGGTAAATGTATATTTATTTATTTACAGAATACCTGCGTCGCCTCGAAGTCATTATCGCAGGGGAGACAGTTTCAAAACAACGTATTCATTTTCACACAACAAGCAACAAGAACATTAAGCGAAGTTAACATCAAAGTAAAACAAAACAATAAGTGAACATTATTAAAGGTAACAGAAATCTTGAACAATAGTAGGAAAAGATTAGATTGTCAGGAATACAGTCGACAGTAAAAATCGCGATTATCAAAGACTGAAACACACTCTTCCGGCAGCAAGTTCCAGTCTTTCACAGTCTGTGGAAAGAATGATTTAGAAAAACTGTTTGTGTTAGTATTGTATTCGCGCAACTTCTTGGAGTGGTCGTGCCGAGTCGAGACGTAAGTTGGTTCCAAAAGGTAGTTACGGCTATCAATTCCTGTTTGATTATAGAAGATGCGGTGGAAGAATTTAAGTCTCAAATTTTTTCTTCTGATGTTTAACGGTTCTCAGCCCAGCAGTGATTTTATCTCAGTGATACTTTGGAAGGGATACAGGGAAGATATGCATTCCCTGTACTCTTATCACTCTGGTGAATACGCACTTAAGCATGGGTAATTATTTAAGCTTTCCTTCAGCAAGCATACGAGCCAAATTTCAGTTCTGTACTTCACCTCTCTATGTAACGTCGTCGACAAAGTGCGAAGCTGGGCACAGCTTCTTAGAGAAGTGAGGTATGTTCAACGCTGTTTTCTATACATTCGATGTTCGTTTTGGTTAAAACACTATTGGAGGAAAAAAGCATTTCATTATTATTAAGTTTGCGCATTAAAGCGGTGTACAGATAAACTGTTAACAGATTGGAATCGCCGTTTAGTTCACGGGTAAAGTCAGTCCTCTACTGGCAGCTAGTGTTTTCCCAACCAGTCGTTTCCTTAGCCAAGTGTTCAACCAAGGAGACTTAGGTTTTCACTTCTGTAGATTGTTTGAAACAAATTCTTTTCAAATAAAATAAATATCGTACAGTACAGAGCGAAGGAGTTATACCATGTTTTGTTTTGATGTAGAACACGTGCGGCAGTATTTTGTGGCGAGTTGCAACCTAACCCCCGAGACAAAATTCCTAAATCATTCAGTACGCACCGGCATCTGCTCGCACAAAGTCACTTGGCAACTTTTCAGTCATAAAAAGCTGACAGGCCAGTTGGGTATGTGTTTTGTCTAATATCTTAATTCCACTAATCTGGTTAGGTAAAATTTTAATTTGACTAATCTGGTTAGGGGACCTAATTATATGGTTAAAGAATACGCACCACAAATGTGACAGGACAAAAACTGCGGCGCAAGTGCTATCTGCGGCATGAAAAAGCTTTGATGATATAACCAGCTTCTGTAGGCACTTTAAAGCAGCCCATTGGACACTTACTGAAATCAATTCAGGTGTTAGTGAGATCTATGAAAGAGACAAGAGAGCACATCCAATGGTATAGCAGTCACCATACTATCTTTTTGGGCCCGCGTTATTTGCCTTCTTTCATGTACAAAGGAAAGCAGCTGTTATTGGTATGTCACTGCATAGAAATTTCGTCAAAAAACAGGCCATCGTAGCTGTACCGTATAAAACAGAAATCTGCACAAAAGGCTCTTCAATTTCGTTGATATTCGTTACGACTGTATGGTCCGTCAACAGCGAAAGTGTGCTGTTTATCTCACATCGCATTTGCCTGCGAAATTACTCGCTGTTGCGGATATTCTTTAAGCGGTTTTCTCAAAGAAGTCGGTCCCACAAGTCCAACAATACGAAAATTTTAATGCTCCGTCGTCATTTTCTTAACTCCCTAATTTTTCTTTGAACTCCGTAAACGTTTCGCCGAAAAGAACGCATGCTTTAAAGCTGTGTGCCTTTGCACTAAAGCTACAGAGCCACTATTGGTACTCTCATTGGAGAAATGACACCTTTTTTTTTTTTTTGCCATCACAGCTCCGCCTCCAATGCCATAGCAACAGGGCTTAGCCATATCATTGATGTTTCCGTATCTGATTCCCGAAGCCTGTTTCATCTCGAAGTTTCTCCCCGAAGCGGTTTCCTATGAATTAGTGTTATCCTCAACGCTACTGCCTTGGTACCAGCGAATGGGGGCCTGTTTCTCTTCTCTTGTAGCAACAGCGACGGGGGCAGAACGTTTTCGTGCCTCGATGCGCTCCTCTGGTGCGCCAATTCATTACTGAAATGGCTCTTCCTGACGTTATTTTCTCGTGTACGAAACTCTTGAACAAAAGAAAAAAGTTCTTCCGGAGTTCTCGAAAGATCAGCAGAATACCCGAGGAAGTTCAAGCGGGTCTAACATTTTCTTACTTTCCGAAGGCGCGCGCAGTCTTGTCTTGGTCGGTGCCCTTGTCCTGGTCTTAAGAAAAGATTTTACGTATACAGAATGACCAAGTAGGCAGTGCACATTGATAATGCAGTGATTTTGTGATTTAACTAGCTTTAAGCCTATCAGCAAATGCCACTGCGGTGTGGTTGGACTTCTAATCGAGCCGTAATGTTAAAATTTCACGCGCTGCCGAATCCCTATTTCCGTTTAGCTTTTTTTTTTCTTCTTCCTGCTGTGCTTCGCTCATGAGGTGTAGAAAGCTGGGAAAATGTTATGTCCGCTGTTCTACATCGTCCTTTTGGCGACATAATTTCTGCCTTGAAGCACCAATACATAGAACTGGTGCTAGGAAGCGAAAAATGGATGCACGAGTAAAAGCGCCCCAGGATGGCACTAAAAGTGCGTCGTGGAAACGTGGATATGAAGCTGTCGTCAGAACGCAACAGTGCGCTGGTCTTCTAGCTAGCGCACACCTATAGTGGCCTTTTTTCCGGCGTTACGTCATAATCTTGTTCATCTCAGCCAGCAAGCTAGATAGTTTGAACTTAAAAACAGTGGGTTTTAACTAGAAACAATACTGCGCTCGCAAAACTTTTTGTACCAAGAAATGCAGCCAGTTCGTGAAGTCGCTAGGGTGACAAGGGAAATGAAAATCTTGCATAATTTGAAGCTAGGGACCGCAATGTTGTTGTAACCTTAATGATATAATACTGAGGACTGGTAAAGGTGGCATAGAGGATTTTGAGGGCAGCATATAAGAATGGTAAGGCTGAGATCTGGGCGAGTTGGTATGCATTCATACGGTATGTGTTATGTTTTTGTTTTTGTATATATACCCTTCCGTCCTTCAATAAACCCAGTTGATAGTCAGCGCTTGTCTTGTTGTTGTCCCGCCTTTTTTGCGCTGTTCACCAGTATGTATATAAGAATGGCGATTCCATGTTTGGAGGAATTCCGAAGTTTGCTTTTATTGCGGAAAATTGCTCAAAATGCACGCAACATTCACTTCTGAAATTGGGGAATTTTTAAACTTCATGGGTGAGGAGGCAATAATTGCATGTTAGCGCGGCTCATAACGGAACCAATAATGCCAAGACTTATTTAACGCGGGTGATTAAGAAGTCTAGGGATCAAGCGGTGGCCCTTATGCAGTGAAGCGAGCGGCGGCGGTGATGATGTTTGACCTATACCGCTTCTCTTTCGCGAGCTACGAAAAAAACTTGTTCAACAAATAGAACCTATGCAACCTTCAGTGCCCCGAAAATATTTGTACTTTCAAGGGATCCTGTGATGCGAGCAAGCAGGGCCTGTAAACATAAGTGTGGGGCTTGGTGATTGTTTACCAGCGGCTCGTCCACCACCGAATGCCTACCGCGTTAGACAATCAGGCACCAAGAGAAAATGGCCGATATTAACATAACCCTTCAATTAAGACGTTCGCTAATGATGAGCAACCTGCATTGGCTGTTCGTACGCAGCACGATTTGGGGGCTTCGATTCCAGACCCTGGTTTCTTCGAATTATAAAGTCATTTCGCGTCGGTACTCGCATGAACATTACACTGTGTAATCATGGAGGACAGGGTTAATTGGAAAAACAAGGGAGACGCCTATTGCTCTGCAGTGGGCGTCGTCAGGCTTACGATGGTAGTGATGATTAGTGTTTTGTTCAAACAAAACAGTGTATCGGTAAAGAAGGTTGGGCTCGTATGTTCATCCACAAACCCACATATTGTGCAGCGAATGATCTTCCCTGAAAGCCGGAGAGCCGTTGTTGTGTTGTCATTACAGCGGAGCTTGCAGGTAATCATTTATTTAAGCATCCTCAGAAAATATTATGAACTTTATTCGATACGTCTCAATAAGGCTAGTGCATTAATCTGCCTGAAAACTTTCTTTTTTCATGGTGACAAAGGTCCGAGTATACTGAGTAGAACTTATTAATACACCCAAAACTGCAACAACTCTTTTTTTTTTCGATGCAGTTACAAAAGCTTCCCTTAGCGAGCCCCTTACCAAAGAGTAATGGACGACTTTCGGAGAAAAAGAAGAGGTCCCGTAGTCTTTAGTGCATTCAGTGCAAAGCTAATTACGCTTACAGAATGCAAACATTAAAAAAAAAACATTTGGGTACCCCTCACTAGATACAGTGAATTGGGATTTTTGGCCAATATACATGCTTTCAAAATGCTCAGCTTGAAGCGCCATCGTCGTTAAAGCGCAGTAGTAAGGAATCGTCGGTACCTGCTTTAATTTTGTTTAAGAGCTTGCGAAAGCTGTCTTATATGTAGGGTTGTTCGTTTTCGGATAAAACCCGATTTTACCCGATTTTTGCACCCCGAACGTTTTCCTAAAATATCGGGTAAAACCCGATTTTTCCCGATTTCTGAAACAATTGTGCCCACGGAATTGCTGTGCCTCCAGTTGGCGCGCAGGCGAGAGGCGGCCAAGGCGGCCGACAGACAGACAAGACAGCGCCAAAATCTCCACAAAATGGGACTGCACTTTGAAACGGAACGTCTCAGACAAAGAACAAAACCAGTTAACATTGTGGAAACTGGGAGCCGCGTACTCGATCCGTTCCAGAAGCGGCTCCTGAGTCAGTCGTTTGATGACTACCGACCGCTCTTTATTTCCGTGATGGCTGATGTAGGCTTGCTTCGCGAGACGTTTAACCAGTACTTGCTGGAAGCAAGCCCCACAAATGAAGGTGTTCAAGTTATGGTCTATTGAAACGACGCAACTGTGCGTTACCCAAGGCTAGCAAATGCAGCGTTGTCATTGTTGTGCCTAGCTAATGGCAGCTGTGACGTTGAGCGAACGTTCTCTGAGCTAAGGTACCTACAGAGATCAGACAGAACTCGGATGGAAACGAGATGTTGGGCATGCAGATGATTATGTATGTTAATAAGGACGTGTAGAACGTCGATGACCAGCCCTCGTGAATAAAATGTTTCTTTTCTCAAAACTAACCGTTGCCTCTCACTGCAAATAATAATTAATTACCAAATAAACGCTCAATTTTGCAATACCTCCTTGAATGCAGCCCAAAATATAGCCCTAATTGTTACCCACCGGTTACAGCAAATCGAACAAATTAATAGTTTGCAAATTTAACCCGATAAAACACGAGTTTCGGAGTTTTTCCACGAAAAACCTGATTTCTGCCCTATTGTCAAGCCGAAAAGTAACGCCCGATTTTTACCCCCCGAATTTGAAAAAATACAAAACCCGAAAACGAATAACCCTACTTATATGTAATATTCATGTGACTACTTCTGTGGGCAGTCCGCCCGACAACACTTGCTCTCTTAGGCGCTGTGGACACAATTATTGGTTTTGTCTAGAAAGGAGGCCGATGAAGACGAAATTGACTAATCGTTTACTCTTTTTCATTATATGTAATTCGAAAGTTTGCGCAACCTTCATTGAAGATTCCAACTCCATCATTGCAAGTAGATTCAGCGTAGCGTTACGCTTCTCTGGCTTGCACGGGAGTTAACCTAGTCGTGGCATCAAAAAGCTGATGAACAAGCAGGGTAAAAAAAAAAAACGCGTGTGCATAGGTCACGCTTACGGAAAGGATAGAAATGGATACAGATTGCTCGATAGAAGCCAGAGCAAGGAGAGGAAGAACACTTTACTGGAGTAAATTGGACACGACCAACTGACACAAGAAGGAGACAGGACACGAGTTGATCGCAAATCTTGTTTAGAAACATCACCTAGAAGGTTTCATGCAAAAGCTGTATCGGCAAAGAAACACGTTTACCTAAGCCTTTTTTTCCTCACTATACGGAAGACCGGTCGGAGAAGATGAAGGCAGATGTGAGCGACTTCGCATCACTGTTACTGCTGGCCTCAATATTTATGATCGCATAAATATATATAGCATATGCATTTTGATGCTTGGTTTTCCCCTACAAGGAGCAATGGTCGCAATAACACATATTTCTAACTTACATTCTGGGGTGATGCACGGTCGTGTCACTTCGTGAGACAAACCGATTCGTAGTGAGAGCACAGACCGACCGGCCATGTTTGCTTTCGAGCAGCTGACATTTTGTTTTTATTTCTGCCTTTCTAGTTTTTCGAGAAAGAAAGCCGGAATAAATGCAAAACTGAATCCACTCTCCTCCGAAACTCTCGAACAAGCTCAGCTGGCTCCGTGTTATCTGAATGTTCTTGGTCTGCGTCGCTTTTCAGCACCAGCAGCGCTCGTCAGCTCAGTCGGCAGCGTCGACGAACGTGTGCATGACCAAGTAGCAGAATATGGCAATCTCAGCTCCAACGTTCCGATGCTACTGCCATAGGCAGAGGCAACTATTGAGTGCCTTTTTACTGCATGCTTAGACGGAGGCAGTGGCAAGATGATGTGCTGACTCGACCTAAGAAGGGGGTCGTGCCGCATTGAGCGAAGGTCCAGTAGCACTTGTGCAGACTGGAAGCAATTCTCTTTCTGCAAATTTAGTCCGGGGGTGAAAACAATCACCAAAATGTCGGAAATGTCGCATAACGGTCAGGATTGATTTCAAGAAAGCAAATGTTGCATTCTATTTTGTTCAGGAAAGAAATTAAGCCTGGATTTGAACAATACATGTAAGGTAATTGCGTCGTACGTATTGATACTTATTGCGCGCTAAAAAAAAGAACTGTGCTCAAAAAGATGAAGGACAAAAGTAAGAAAGTGCAGTGGTTCGGGCACTCACGGGCAGATGTTTTTAATGAAAAATTTACCAGGATTAAAAAAAAATAAAGAGCGAATGCTATTTGCCGTCGCGGGTCGGCAAGGAAGAAATCGTCAGGGATTCGAGAAGCATAGATGCGATGTGTCTAAATTCCCTCCAATGCGACGTGATCGACAGTTGGAGAACGCCGTTCATTTTTTTTTTTCATTTAAGGTAAGCATGTGTTTGGCTTCATCGTGCGAAAATACATGCGCTCTCGAATACATGAAGGCAAAGCAACCCCTACAGTGCATGTATCTAGTCTATAAAGCCAAATTTTGTCGAGCTACAGCGGTGACGGTAATTGCGTTTTCGAAATTCTAAAAACTGATTTGGCTATTACTAACTACCGGCTACAAATATCCAGTTGCAACTAGGCTCCTAACTGTGCTAGTTGAAGAGGTAAATGTTAAAAATTAGTTAACCAGCTTACCACTTAAGACGGTTCACCGGTTTTCTAGCGTCATAAACACTGGTAAAACTGTGCCGCAAACGTCATATTTTTGCCCCAAAAAGCCTGTTTTTTAAATTTTTGTGGAAGTTGACCCCCTAAATTACACCCTACATTAAATGTTTATAGTACAATAGTACAATAATTCGGTGGCTGCCAGAAAGTGCACATATTTTAGCCCAAACTGGTGCAGCTAATAGCCAAAATTGTTTTTATTTAGTTTCACTTTTAATCACTCTAAACTGCATAGATGATGTGCTGGAGGAAGTCGTGAGAGAGAATTCTTTGGGCGGGGGGGGGGGGGGGGGGGGGAGCTTTCTTTATTATACTCTTCTTTAATATACTTATACCAAGGCTATTTAGAAAGATATATTGCAATATAGTTGTTCTCTTCATTGGGTTTGTCTTGATGATATTTGTAACTGCTGGAACATCGTTGCAACACGAACCTGCCCTGCGTTGAAAAGACCCTTTCACACAAATTCCAGCTTGCCGCATGTTTGGTGTGCAATCGGATAAAAACGTCGCCGCATTCACATCGCCTACGTCATCTAAATACGTCCCTAGTCTGCATGTACGTGTATACACACATACGCACAGACTAGTGACGTATTTACACGCCGTAGGCGATGTGAATGCGAAGATGTTCTTTCTTTCTTCCGACTGTGTATGTGTGTGCACACGCGCACGCACGCACGCACGCACGCACGCACGCACGCACGCACGCACGCACGCACGCACGCACGCACGCACACATCTCGCAAGCTTGTTAGCCGCCCAGTCGTCGAGCACGAATGCCCGTCGGCGAGGAGTAATTTCCCAGAAACTGTCTTAGAGAAGAGCCTCCATTTCGCCATAAATGGCTCCACCAAGCTTGAGTGCCGTGATGAGACGCGCAGCTTAGACTCTCTAGGTTCCCGTTAGCCATTTCCTTCGTCACTCGCGGCCTTATACGTGGCTGCAATTCCAAAGCATCTTTAGGCCATATGTCGCCTGAGGGTAGCCTCGTCTCAGCGGCCACGGGGAGCTGTTGCTCTTTTCGTTCTTTAACGCTTCCCGCGATGGCCTTCATGACGGCAGGACTATCAACAACGCCGCAGACTTCACAGTCCAAGAAACAGCGACCATTCCACAGTCCACCCGCATGGATGGAGGGTGTTCCCGTACAAGCCAAGCTTCTATTTTTATTTTTGTATGTTAAATGCTGCTTTTAAATGCGAAAAAGAAGAAAAACAAAAAGTTTGCTCAATTACACTTTTTGACAACTAACTGCAGAGAAAAGCGCTGCACTGAACTTTTTGTTTTCCTTGGGTGAACTGTTATCAGTATTCTCGAACAGCACAATGGCTTCAAACTATTTGTTTGTTTCTATAATTTTTATTTTGCCAGCCCAGTTGCATGTGCACCTAGGATTTATATCGTCTGAAGCTGCGTTCAATCAAAAATGCATTCCAGCCCCGGATCATAGCCTTTTTTCTAAAAATGTCCTTGGATCGTCACCTCACTGGAACGTTAACATCCAATGCAACACGATTAGAAGCATAAAACTTTGTTGTTCTCATAACAAAGGCGAATCCGAATAACACCAAAGTAATGTTATACCGGCTACATAATTTATCATAATGTTAGGCGGAAAGATCGTTACGTGACAAGTCTATCCACACTAACATTTTTTGAGCCGATTCTTGGCATGATACGAGCATTCATATCAGATGAGAGGCTGCCAAATATAGAAAGACTTCAGCTGCCCCATCTGCTTTGCATGCCATACGGACAGCAAAAAAGGTGCAAAAGTAACTTTTCAAAGTCTTTGAAACAGGTCTTGAAGATGCTTAGGCACTTGCGAACAGAAACGCCGAACACTGCTTTGGTGCGCTCGACCCACAGTGAGAACTTCAGTTAGGATATGGAGCATATAGACGCTCCAATGTGCACTGAAACCGCAAGCAACTCAAGAGTCGACGCCGCTCAAAAATAAGATCACAAAACAAGTTTTCACTGTCCTCATGCTTTCGTCTTCATGTAGAAGAATCACTCCTTGCCAGATTAGTTTTGGCTTTATATTTATGAGAGTTTAACGTCCCAAAGCGACTGAGGCTATGAGGGACGCCGTAGTGAAGGGCTCCGGAAATTTTCACCACCTGGGGTTCTTGAACATGCACTGACATCGCACAGTACACGGGCCTCTAAAATTTCGCCTCCATCGAAATTCGACCGCAGCGGATGGAATCGAACCCGTCTCTTTCAGGCCAGCAGCCGAGTGCCTTAACCACTGAGCCACCACGGCGGCCCCCTTGCCAGGTTAAAAGCTCTGTCCGCTTGCATTGCATTAGTTTGAACAAAAGGCAAGAGGAGTGCCAGTTAGTGCTCACAATCGAGTGCGCTGGCAAGTCTTTATGAGCAGAAAGAAAGGCTTTATCACGATAAGAAAGTGCAAACAAAAGAAATGTCTCCTCCGCGACACTAAATAAGGCATGAAGCTATTAATAGTTTAAATTTTTAATTTTTGTCACTGCCTTTCCTGTTCTCAGCAGTGTGTTGGAACTCTCTTTTGACTTAGCTCTTTAACTCGCCCCAGTGTTCAACTTGTTCGGGAGCTTCAGTGAATGCTGTCTTCTTGCACGAAAAGGAGCGAAGATTGGTTTGTACAACGTACACTTGTTGCTGTACTCGTTAGTATAGCCCATGCAGTTGCGCGAGGTGAGCTCAGTATTCAGAGCACAAACTCTAAATCTTACTCGAGATAGTATGATCGCATTGAGCCGTTCACAAAATGAAGCACCATCCGCGTTGAGATGTTTTGGCAGGCCAGTTACTTCGGCAGCATCATGAAATTAAGAGAACGAAACGAAGCTCACACAACAGGAGGAACAGGAGAAAGGTCACAGCGCTGTCATGCAAGGACAGAGTTCCTAGCCAGCGCTGCTAAAAGCCGGATGTCGGCGCTCACTAAGCAACTAAAAAAGCAAGTATAATTGTGACCAAGCTTTAACTATGTCCCGTCACATGTTCTGTGTGCGAGCCGGTTCACCCGGTAAGCTTCACTGGAGCAATCCTAGTGCTCGCAGAGAGGAACTTAAGCACGCTCTCAACGAAAATGCCTTTCGCACTCATATTCGATAACGCACTGATGGGCACTGCGCGGGTTGTCACAGGACACGAACCCAAAAGCGAACGGTAGCTGAAATCCGACTAAAGCAGGCAGAGGCTATGCTCTCTTCTCGGATTCCCCGCTCCAGCCACACTTCCGCTCTTTTCTGGCGAAAGTCGAGTGCTCAGACGCCGCCTTATTGGGTGGCACGATGTTCGCCTTTTGTCGTTGCTTCTTTGCCAAGCCTCGCGTCGTTCCCCTTCCGGTTCTTGAGTGGTTCGGTGCCGGTACTCTTTCGGGCTTTCGAAAGCATGCGCCCGCTCCCATTTTGCTTCTTGTTACATTCGTCCTCCTTATGTCAAGGAGGACGTCCTCCTTATGTCAAGCCTCCCCCTACCCCTCCCTCCTCCCCAAGTGACCTCTGGAATTCTTCCCAACAGCCCCTGATCCCCAGGCATCAAGTCGCATTTCTTTCTTGAGGAAAAGAGCTCTAGCTGAGCAGCCCCCACCACGAAATCTTATCTCAATGTCGTCTTCCTCGCATGATGACAGCAGACAGAGGCGTTGTATGCTGGACTTAAAACAACAGTTAGCGACGTAAAGTGTACAACAACGTGCCACTTGGCTTCTTGATCCCACCAATCACGAAATTTTCTACATGGCCCATGTATTAAATTCGATTGCCTTGGGCCTTAAGGGTAAATGTCTTATGGATAAGGACCTTTAGGGCGAATGCCTTCAGGGTAATTACCTTCAGAGTAATGTATATAGAAGGCATTTAAGTCAAATGCCTTTAGCACGCAAGGGCCTTAAGTGCCACCATAACTACTGATGCTGCATGATATTCCATTCCTATCCAGGCTAAACATTCTGCTTGTTTTTCTGATTTTTCAGTTCCACTCTTCTATCAAGGTTGCTGTCTAGAAGGTAGGTATCGCACAACTCGGTGTGCGCGTAGTGATGACGTCACAAGTTTACATGACCTCTTCCGACGAATGATTAATTTAACTGGCACCTGCCACGGTGGGCAGGCTGCACAAAAACGGGTGGGCTGGTGGCCATCCTCCACGGTGGGGATGCTCAGAAAATTTTTGACACCGAAAATCTTGTCGGGGTGGAGGGGCGGTGATTGGCGCTACAACTCTAATGCTATCAGACTAAGGTGCAAGATATAATAGTCCAAGAGAATACGCACTAAAACAAGCAATGCATTTCAGTGTTTCTGAAGTTAATGACGACAACGCCTAGGCGACAAATCCTATTTTCCTCTCCAAGCTCGCGCCTCCGTCTGGTAAGCTCCGCGAAGTGGCCGCTGGGAGTAGCGAGCTTTCGAAGTGGAATTTCGCAACTGGCATAATTGAAGCGCTGTGGATGTGC
This sequence comes from Amblyomma mixtum, assembly GCF_055824585.1. NCBI lineage: Eukaryota > Metazoa > Arthropoda > Arachnida > Ixodida > Ixodidae > Amblyomma > Amblyomma mixtum. Next base: position 24,889,518 of record NC_143016.1, read on the forward strand.
AGCCTTACATTCCTCAGCGTCTTGTTCTTCGATCCCATCACTCATTTTTACTTCGCAATGGCCATTATGTCCTCCACTTGGATTATTATTTGTACTTTCAATGCTCAATATAACCTGCGCCACATATTGGCGACTTTCACGACCTAGAGGGAGTGCCTGACTTGATCCAATTTGGCGGCGTAATGCCGGACTGCAGTCTGCAATGTCACTAATATGTGTACTTGTGATGTGTAATGACGCTTGTTTTAAAATATCGTGACAAACTCAACCTTTTTTTGTTGGTGGGGATAACCTCGTAGAAGCCAGTCTATTTTCTATATAGACTAACAGAATAAGCGGGAAACAAGGAAGCCATCGCTCTCTGGGGTTTGAAAACCGCTGCCGTGAATGTGACAGAGGGTCGATGCGGGCATTGGCGAAAACTCATAAGCAATAACATCACTGATTAAGACATGTACAGCGGGTGAGTGACAAAATCAGAATATCAGTTACGCAAGCCTCACATTTTTCAATATGTATGGCGCTTCGCTAAAAACAAGCAAGAAAAGTCACGCATTTATTGTCCTTCGAATTTAGATGAAAAAGCTCCGCCCTTTTGCGTTATTGAGGCGATAGCGTGAAGGCTTCGTTCGCCTGAAAATCCGGTGTCGGCGTTGCGAGCGAAAAATCACAAGCATGGATTTGGCAGGTGGTCCCCAGAGAGGAGCAACCTAGGAGGCAGTTGGGTCACCTAGGTCACGTGACCTTGCGACGTCATCACAACCTGCCAACCAGATAGGGAGAAAATTGTCCTCCGCCACTCCTTGCAGTTAATGATTGGTCGCTTGGGAAAGTTGAGAATGACCTTGCACCTACACGGGAATTACTACATTACGCTATCACGTCATATCCTTAAGTGTCCTCTTCAATTATTTTCTAAATCATTTATTTTATTAACATCGGCTACTTAAAAAGTGCATGCAATTCCAATCGTGCGTCCAGGTCGGAAGCTAGAACAATGAGTCCGGTGTTTTTCGGGCAGTTCTTTTTCGGAGCAGTAAAATGCGCTTTCTGTTCTCGGTTTGTTCGTTTGCAATGCATGCAAAACATACAGTGAAGCATACAGTGACGGTGTTCTGACTGCCACTTCAAACCAAGCAAAGTGGGAAGTGAGGTGCCAGAGGAGGCGCTGAACGAGCCAAGCGAACGTGCTGGCCGGTACCGCGACAGCGGGGCTAAAGCTGAGAGCGCACCAGTAGCAGACCCTGCAGGAGTGCTTACTACGACCTCCGGGTGTTGCGAGCTCACGTTTGAAGGGAACTGTGCATTCCCAAAGGACTAAAGTGTAAACTTGATTGTGTTGTCGAAGGAGAGGACAGTGTGGAAAGGTCGGAAACAAAAACAATGAAAAGGCGTTTTAGAAGACAGCAGGGGCAACGGCTCAGACGTCCCAATGTGTTTTCTTTCGGGAAACAAAAGGATACGAGCAACGTCGTCCTTCCCGTGGGACGGACATAGCTACGAACCTTGGAATGCAGCGGCTGTGATGTCTGAAAATAAGGGGAAATGCTCGTCGGTGCATTCCAAGCAGAGGATAGCTCGGGGACGCCTCAAGTAAAGAGGCTGAAAAGTTATTTCAGTGAAGTGAAGGAACTTTGCTCAGACGCGGCGGCAGTATACAGCCCGACCGAGAGAATAGAGCACTGATACGCCCCTTAGGGAAATCAGCACATCGTGGCCATCGCGTGGTTCCAGCAAAGATAAAATAGCTAAAAGAAGCTGGTAAGACGTGAGTCACTTTCCCAAACAGGAAACCGTTCTCTGGGTCAGCACCAGTGCAGACGTGCGCTGTGGAGGACGAGCAGATTGCTATGCGAGGGGCACTCACCGCACCGCCAACCTCACAGCGAGCAAATGAAGTACAGTCACTTTGCTCCCGACAAGGGGGCTATTTGTACGAGCGGCCAGGTTGCACCTGCGTTGTGCGCAGTTCGACGCTGGCAAGGGTCAAAACAAGAATCTCCGGGCAGTACCCGCCTTCCTTCGCTGCGCGCCAGAAAGGTTTGGTTTGGTTTGGTTTATTGGGGTTTAACGTCCCAAAGCAACTCAGGCTATGAGGGACGCCGTAGTGGAGGGCTCCGGAAATTTCGACCACCTGGGGTTCTTTAACGTGCGCTGACATCGCACAGTACACGGGCCTCTAGAATTTCTCCTCCAAAGAAATTCTAGCCGCCGCGGCCGGGATCGAACTCGCGTCTTTCGGGTCAGCAGCTGAGCACCATAACCGCTGAGCCACCGCGGCGGCGCGCCAGAAAGGGTACGGAGAAACCTCCGCAGAATTCTTCAAGACCGTGAAAGAAAAACCGCGCTCCCTTTAAATAATTCCCACCAAGCCGACGAAACAGCAAGATGCCTTGCGGCGATTTCCCGTTGATGCGAGACGTTTGAACGAAGGCCTTCTTTCTGATACTGGAATGGTCTTTCGCGTCGTCTGAATCAGTTCCGAGATATGAAGGAAAGCACCGTGTAACGACGTACGGGGAATTCTGTCTGAATTCAAAACATCAAGGAAGATACGAGACTAGTGCTGATTACATTACCCGCAACCGAATGGTGTGATAATTTCTTTGTGTTATCGAGTTCCCCTCTTCAACTCTTTCTATTGACTGTGCAGTATTACTCTACTTACTGTGAGTGATAGTGCTTAGCGATGCTGCCAGTTCTGAGATTCTACAAGTCCGCTGGACCGTTAGCGAATGCGCTCTCTCCGAGTGTGAAGTGAATGTCTTTCAGCTTCACTTTCTTGCTCGGCGACACGTGTTTGCTATTCTGAAAAATATTCAAAAGCAAATTGCACAAATATCATGCCTGCACATTCTTCCTGTAGAGGTAGTGTTGCAAAGTGCGTGGCTGCCCCCGCCTTCCATTAGGTTGCCCGTTAAGGACGCATCCAAATTCCGGAACCCGTCGCGAAGCGAAGCCCATCCCGTGGAAGGTCCTCCTGGCGACCCTAGCTGGTCACCTGTGGACAATCTCCCGCAGTGGGCTTTTCGATAGCAGTTCGATAGCATTCGATGTCAGGTTGATAGCGTTCCTGGGCAATTTCAACGTTATCCCGCAGGCGACAAATATATCCTCCTCCTCTGAGAGATAACTGCCTTGCTCATCAAGGATTACTTGTCTTACACGATGGAAAGAGAAGGAGATATTGCGGAAGTTGGAAAGAGAAAGCGAAGAGTAAAGGTGATAGCGGATACTCCGGTGAGGCAGTAAGCCTGCGCCGCGCTGCCTCAGCCGCAGCAAGCCCGCTGGCGAAACGAACGGAAAGCGCCTAATTCTTCGGCATTCGGAGCGGGACACGATCCTCCTGTGTTCGCTTGAAAAGCATATAAAATACACCCTGTGGCATGGCCTGACTGGAGGGGCGGTGGTGCATCATAGCCCGCGCCACCATCCGTTTAGTCCGGCCTTGCCAGTAAGCCGACTACGCTTTACTACGCTTTTCAGACGTGCCCAGAAGCGCTTTGCAATGAGGTCAGTGCTTTATTGCATCTTAAGGGCCCCACTGAGTCTTGTATGGAACCTTTTTATGTTGAACCTTAAAGAGAGCTTTCTATATGACTTGCAGCGTCATTGCATACAACCTACCGAGCCGACATCTTTAGTTCGATACCATGCGGACGTATATTTTGGACGAAAATCAGCGTTGAAATTTGGGCAGAATTTTTTTTCTTACCATTTTTTTCTCAGCGCAAGAGGTTTCAAGCTTTTATTGGTTTAGCTGGTCACAATGCACAAGTTTAAAGTCATACTTCAGAATGGACGCCGAGAGAAAGAGACCTGTATAAGGAAATTTCTGTGATGACTGATGATTACCACATTCTCGGCGAATACCTCCAGCATATACGCGTGTGAACCTCTGAGAATGGCAACCACGGAACGAACTCGAGGACAAGTTTACGTAGCTATGCACTAGAAGCGACGAGAGAGGGTGGGGTGAATTCTACAAGAGCGCTCTTCTCTGACACTCATGGGCCAAGCACATAAGTCCGAAACACGTCGCATCCCGCATTTAGCTTTCAGCGTTTGTCTCCAGGAAGCAATGCACTGGAACCTGTATTTCAACGGCGCAGGCGCACAAAAGCAAAGTTTATCGTTCAATCTGCAAGACGCCTGCCGGGTAGTACAGCCGGCTGACATTGCTTCGAATGTGCGCGCACGGTGAGGAAAAGGCCTTTAAAATAAAAGATTAGGGTGCCATGTGCAAGAAAGTGCTGAATCCTAACTTCACCTACCGTCTCTTTATCACGAGCTTCACTCCCTGCCTTCGTAATAAAGATAGATTGAGCTGAGCCCCCGCGCAAAAGTACTTGTGATCCTGGCTTGGCTCAGGCAGCGCCGTGCACACTTAGAACTTCCTATTGAAAACGGCACCCGGAAATTCGAAGCCCGGGTGTGAATTGTGTGCGAGCTGCTATGGCGACAACAAAAAACCAGAGAGGAGTTCAGACTCAGTATATAGATGTCGAACATGGCGTAAAGGCTGAACCCTAAAGTATATTTCTGGTCGAGGAAGGTTTTTAAGAAGAGATAGGTTCCACTGCCGAATAAACTCTACTCATACAGCTGCTGCACTCTCTTCCAGCAGTTGTTTGTTCTTTTATAAAAGCTGCTTACTTCGTCTAAATTGCCCACAAAAATATATACCAGCGTCACCGCTTTCTTCAGCACTCCTCTTGAGGGCGAATGGTGTTGGAGGGTAAGTATACACTCTCCACATGCAAATATACCAATCGCGGTTTGCTGCGTCTTGCATGTCTAAAATATTGTACAGTAACTGATTCCGCTTGCTCTAAAAAGCGACACCTACGTTTTTAGCGGCAGGAAGATAAGGACGTACCTCAGCAGACGCCCTCATTAAGTACAATTTTGCGACTTCTAGCACTTGCGAATACAACTTCGAAGAGTATTCTCTCTTAGTTAATTCACATCCTGAGCCACGATTATAGATACAGTGACAAGTTAAAAAGAATAATTTTGTGGCTATGTTTGTAGGGAGTCGCATTCATATAATTCATTTCTCGTAACAGCAACCTTACGAAGGAATAGGGCTGTGAATGAGCGTCCGACGTTTCGGCTCAACCAAAATATTTCCGATAAATTCCCGTGCATCCCAACTATTTCCTTCGAAATGTTACATGAAATGTTTAACACTGCTGTGCAATTCCGGTGTAAATATCACGTACGTAAAAGCAATTCAAGCTTCCCAGTGATGTTCAAAGTTAAGCATATGTATTCGTTTAGATACGAGAGTGGTGGCGAATGGATAACGTGTCAGGCCAAGCAACTAAAATCTGCGGTTAGGTTCCCTGCTCACAGGCTGTCTTTTCTTCTTTTCATTGGAACCTTCCATGGAAGCATGCGTTACTCCCAAGATACCCCCTTGCTTAGCAGCACTGCGGCCAGTCTCGAAAATGTAGTGAAATATAGAAGAAGCATTCACTTTTTCAAAACGAATAGCTGAACCTCGTCTACTTGAAGTTAGGTACGACAGATACAAAATGTCAGCGCTTCCTTTTTGTATGAAGCTAAGTAAATAAAACAGTACTAACTCCAAACTTCAAGTTTCAATTCTTGGAATGTAGAGGTTTTAGCTTCTGGGCTGACTGTGTGTGTTACAATTTAGAACGTGTGAAATTAATTGCACTATTCCCCGTTTTATTTTCCTTTCAAATTTTATTTTGTGACTATTAAGATGGCTGCTTAATTTTTTTATTGCGAAAGCAATACTACTGTCACTTTCAGCTCCTCGAGTGGCGAGGCCGCGTTAGCTACCATTCACCTTTAGCTTGACCTCTTCTATGGCGTCATACCACCTGCCGCAAAAACCAGGGGCCCAACTTGTGCCGTCGCGAGGTGAGGTCGCGCTTGGTAGCTGCTGCCTAACTGCTGCGCCCGCCGCGCGCGGCGCGCCTAGCGGTGTGACGTCACAGCTGCAAGAGCAGGGCTCCAACTTGTGCCGTCGCGAGGCGAGGCCGCGCTTGGTAGCTGCTGCCTAACTCTGGCGCGCGTTTCAGCGCTCTTCATCACACACCGGCATAACGGTAATCTACACACGACCACTTCAGCATTGGATTGGATCGGATTGGATTGAATTTGATTGAATTGGATTGGCTTACATTGGATTGGATTGCATTGGATTGGATTGGATTTCAATGGATTGGATTGCATTGGATTGTGTAACCGATGCATCACCTCAAGTCTAACCACAAGCACCACCACCAGCTGAACCATGGCGTAGCTACGGATATTGCTTTCGCAATTACTGGGCTTAACCAAGCTAAGCCAAAGCCATTTTTTCTAAATAAATATGAACACTGCACTAGCTTTCCTTCATGCACGCGCGCTTCCTGAGATACCTGAGGGCTGCAGAGAAGTTAAACGCACCAATAGCTTAAGGGATTGCTTGAGTATTCTGGCCGAGGCATGCGCATGTCGGGAAAACAGATCGCTGGGAGGATCATTTGTTCTTCAGTAGATTACAATATGCTCGAAGGGCCGCCCTTTAAACACAAGCCCTGAAAGAACCGATATCGTTCTCTAGTAGACTTCCTGCTCCTGCTGGAATAACGCAGGCTATCACAAAATTTTGCTTTTCGGTACCAACCAGAAGCGCCTCTGTCTTCAGTCAGGGTTACTAAAAATAAGTTGCAACAGGGCGGAAAGCTGAGCTAGTTGGACCATCGTTGTTGGAGTTACCGTCCGCGTTCAGCGAAAGGGTTGTTAAATTTTGCGTCAGCACACTCGAAGATCATCAAGGATGGTATCGCGGTTTCGTGTTTAAAGTCGGCTGCATCAAAGTCTTGCCACCATCGCATGAAAGAAATTGTCGAGTATCAGGCGGAAAGACTGGTTAACGGCGGATGTCCACGTTACGTGATCAGCAGAGCCAGCGAGAAGGTTATTCGCTGGGTAAAAGGCCAGGGGAAAAACGACAAGAAAGAAGAACACAGCAAACCCGTGATAGTACCGTATGTGCATCGAATTTCACATCGGATTTAGAACGTTTCTGGCAGGTATGGCATTCGTGTTATGTTTTCGGCGCCCAAAAAGCTGTCATCGATATGCCGTGCGATTGAAGCTAAGACGGAGCAGGGCGGAAAGAAAAGAAATGGAGGTTGTGCTGTGAGACATATTTCACTGTACGTCGCGTGCAAAGTGGGCACAGTGTACAAAATCCCCCTGTCGTGCGGAAAAGTGTACTTAGGCCAGAGTGGTCGATGTTTGAATGAGCGGTTGATAGAGCATGCCGGAAATATGGAAAAAAGTGACACTTCAAACAATATGGTTATTCATTGTCGTAACTGCAGCAACCGCAAGAAGAAATGTTCTCCCATCTTTTCCAAAACGTGTGTTCTTTTTCGTCACCGAGAGCGTGTAACGCGGGAGGCAGTTGAAGCCTATCATATCGCAGAAATGGGGCATACATGTGTTAGTGACCCTTCGGTTGTCTTGTCTGGTAAAGAGAAGTTTTTTGAAAGAGTGATTGAAAATCGCGAGTTAATCTTTTCCTGCACATCGGTCGGCATGTGGCGTGCGATTACTCTAGGTTTGTTTTGGTTTTTGTTCCATATATAGAAGCTTCTGAATAAGAATTCTTCTAGTTGCGAGTAAGCGCTGTGTCCCCTCTGTGTCTTTGTTTGTTAGCTCCTGGATTTTTCATAATGAGGGTTACTAAAATTTTGGCTGTTTTTGTAGGTGATCACTTCGACCTGCGACGATGAGCTTTCAATGAATAATGCAAGTAAGAGAAAAGAGCATCAGTGAAGTCTTCGAAGACCCACCAGTATGGCTATTTGCATCTAACTTAGTGGAGAAGCTGCATCAATATCAAGAAAAAGAAAACAATAAAGCTTTTTTATTTTCTTTCGGGGCTGTACGAACTTTCCGTACGTATACCCAGTTGGGTGCTCTAATAAATTACCAAAGTTTACAATACAGTCGTGCAGTACCTGCTATTAAGGATGTTATTACGAGGTTTTCAGCTAATGCGATCTGTAACTAAGGAAAGAACGAAGAAAGACTAGATAAGAAGAAAATTGTCTTTTGTCGTTAGCTACTTACTGTTTCTTGAAGAGCGTGACTCTTAAGCCTTCGTATAGCAAGCATGAGCCAAGAAGCTCTCTGTGTCCTTCTTTATCGATTGACAGCACCTTATCGAAGCAGGACGCCTCTGCCTTCCGACTGCGTTTCTTATGTCTGAACAAAACAGACGTCAACAAGCTTGAAGAGTTCGCTGCCCCTCTATTAGTCCTTCACGAGGGAACGAACCGAAGAACCGAAGCAATAAGATTCGGCAGAAGAACAAAGACCGAAGTGAAAGGAGCGTTAACTCGACCGGTCGATTGAGCCTGGTGTTTCTCCGAACAGCTCCGCCAAGAACGACATGTGCATCTTCGTCCTTCTCCGTGTAGCTGAAGGCAATTTGCCTCGACGGTGCGTTTATTACGTTCTCTTTCGGACATCTCTTGCACCCGTTATTCGTCAACCTTAATGGCGACACCGCAATAAGGCGGATTGTTGCGAAAACACATCCGACGCCGCAGCCAACGCCAGCAAAATGACCGCAATCACCAGTTCTTTGTGCCGCGAGTTTCGAGGAGGCTGACATGCTATTAGCGCTATTAGTTATTGCTTCTTTTTGTGGGTATCTCGCGCTCAAAAAGTAAGGAGAAAATAAGAAGCGCGCCTCTTCTTACGCGGCCGTCCCCAACTTAGTTAAGGATGCCCGCTTAGTAACATGTGAGGCCCTTATTTCCCTTTCTCTGATCCAGATGGCGCCCTTTTTTCCATCTGCTCAAGGCACAGGACTGACCATGGAGAAGATCGAGAGCTACGGAAGGCACAAACCATTGTCTTTACCATTCCCACGCGTCCCTACCTCTACCACTTACGACTCGATCCGACTTGCACAAACGGTCTGTACATAGACCCCAATTTAGACCACAGTCTTTTTGTTTGTCCTATCGCTACTCAATCCCCTCATTACTCTCAGTCTTCCCCTGTCTCTGGGGGTGTCTGGCTGCAGTCTTCCGCTCCGGTGACTCAACTGACCTTGGTGCGCCAAGCCTACAACCCCCTGGGCACCTAATGTGCTGCAGAAGTGAAGTGTAATACTACTTCTACTGCTGCGTAATGGCCTCACGCAACGACGCACGAAAAACCGCTCACCGTCCAAGTTGAAGCAAATTTCGCCACCTGGAGGCACTGATGGTCAACTAGCAGCGTTTCGCAAACGGCTAGTCAGAAACTGAAATCATCCTCCAATAAATCTCCTAAACATAGCTCCAACATGCCGCACTACTAAAGGATTAAGAGGCGCTTGCGTGAAATTATTTCTTGCATCCAAAAGTTCTCAGGTGCCGGGGTCTTCTAGAAACTTCCCACGTGTACGTAAAGCCGGTGGCTTAGAAACACGAGGTACGCCTTTGAAGGTACATCTCGTCGCTATGAACTCAGTCAGATTAGTCCGCACTTGAGTTGTTGCTTGAGTTATCCAGTTTCCCGTTTAACCTGATTGCTTGCTCTTTTAATCGTTGGGAAACGCAGAACTGACGTGCTGGGTTTAAGGGCATGCACCTGCCTGTAGCAAGGTTCTCAAATACGCTTCGTCGGACAGTTTAGGGAAGCATGTACACTTTAGTAGATAAGCCCTTTCCCATCACTGCAAACTCTGTAAGCCAACAACAGCATTAACGCGAATCGAGTTGTTCGTCAGTCTTCTGCATAAAATTTTTTTCAGACCCCAGTAAGGCGTTAGAGACGCCCTTCATGCTGATTACATTTTCGCTGTCGTTTCGCAAGTCGGACGAGAAAGCTGCCACTACCAATGAGCTGGTGTTATAACACACGTAAAACTGATTGTGGAACTCAAAGACGACACAAGCATAGCTTGAGTTCGAGCGAGATACATGATGCCCTCGCTCTCTCAAGCTAATTTGGTTTCTCGTAACACGGAGAAGCCCGCTGTTGCGAGCTTTTATGCGTCAAGGGTATAAGCCACCTCGCAAAACTTTGAGCTTTGCCATCAGACTTGAGACGCGGAGGGCATTTGAAAAGAAGGCGTGGGATTATTCTGACGGTATTCTCTTCAGGCTGAAGTAATGCTGTCACAGAAGTGGCGGCATCCTGTAAATGACTTACGTTTATATAAAACTGATGCGTCCGCTTTTCTTTAAACATAGTCTGTCCATGTAGCCTGTATGTGTTTCTGGCAGGGCACGACTACATGCACGCTGTTTCAGTAGACAGACAACCACCTCGCATTGCACAAGCGGGGATGTACAGCTGCAACGAAAAAAGATTAGCACAAGCGACTCATGACGGGAGCGGAAAAATTGCGAGACGCGGCGCTATTGTAGCCGTACGAGCAGATAGCGAGAGTGCCTGGCACATTCCACTTTACAGAGTGGGGGTGGCCGACAGAAAGCAGCCCATCCGAAAGCAGGCACTGCCACAGTGCGTCCCCACTTTTGACAGTGCTTCCCTAGCACATTCTTCAAGGAAAACGGTGATAAAGATAACGTTGCTCGCCACACCAGCGCAAAAAAAAATAAAAAAAAATAAAAGCGAGATTATGTGCTTAGCCGCCTTAGCACATGGTTTGGCTGATAAGACATGCATCTAAAGGCGTTCGTTTAAGATGTTGCATTTCTGATGGGCGAATGTCTAGGTGGGCTGCTTTCTGCCGGCCACCCCCGCTTCAGGAAATGGAATGTTCCTGGCACTCTCGTTATCGGTGCACTCGGCAACAATAGCGCCGCGTGTCCCGATTTTTTCGCTCCGGTCGATTCACTTGTGCTATTCTTTTTCCGTTGCAGCTGTACGTACTGCTTGTTTTGTGTATATTTTACTTTTTCCCGGCTGAGGGTCATCCCTACTACTGCCAAAGTCTTGAGCTGCTTTTGTGCATTCTTAAATTTTTCTCGTCTGTAGGGTGACCATCAGTAGGACGGAAGCTGTGGGCGTACGTCTCTGCATTTTTGGTTGTGTTTTACTTTTTGAAGCTCCAAGGTCACCGAATCTAGAGTCGAAGCCTAGGGCTTCTTCTTAGGTAACCAATAATTTTTCGTCCTCTAAGATGGCAGCCATGCAGTGTCAAAGTGTAGGTGCCTACGTGCTTCCTGTTTTGTGTGTGAACAACTGGTGCGCTTTTTGGTGTTTGATTTTTTGACACCGACTCTGGTGGTGGTGGAAACTTTTATTGCCAGTGATGTAAATCGTGGGGGCGAAGCCCCGTACATGGCACTTGGATGCCTCCTCAATGTGAGGAGGAGGCACCCTTACAACGCGAAGGATAGCCCCTGGAGCGCAATCCTTCTGTGAGCGCTGGAGATGATCCGGCGCTGGTCTTGAGCGGACGAGCTGGTCAGAAGAGACTCCCAGTAAGACTCCGCCGCGGTTGGTGATGGGGGATGAGGGAAGGTGGGGCATGTGAGGAGGGTGTGTAAGAAGTCTCCTGGTTTGCCGCAAAGTTTGCATGATGACGGGAATTGGTCTGGGTATCGGGCATGCAGCAGTATTGGGTATGGAGCAGTTCGGGTTTGTAGTTGTCGCCAATGTGCAGCCTGCGGTATGGTGAGGGATGGAGCTGGGGGTGCGTATTCCCTTCGTTTGTCTCGGTAGTACGAGAGAATATCACGGAATGAGAGCAGGCGCTCTGAGGCTCGTAGAGGGGGCTCGACTCCTGCCCGGAATGTGAGACCTCGGGCTAGGGAATGAGCCTCCTCGTTGCCAGGGAGGCCAGCATGTGCTGGCGTCCAGATGAGGGTGATGAGGCGCCGGGGCTGCCAGAAACGTAGTAAACGAGCAGCGGTGCTGGATATGTAGCCCTTAGCATAATTTAAAATTGCAGATTTGGAATCGGAGATAATTTTTGTGGTAGATGTAGAAATGAGAGCAAGCGCGATGGCTGCCTCTTCTGCCTCTGTGGTCGAATTGGTAATGATTGAGCTGGAGGTTAGAAGCTTTGCATCATTGTCGGCTACCGCCAGGGCCATACGGGAGCCTGTCGTATATTCCGCTGCGTCCACGTAGACCACCTCATGGTCCTCGCTATACTGTTTGTGAAGGGCCCGAGCCCTTGCTACTCTGCGTTCCCTGTCTCGCTCAGGGTGCATGTTCTTGGGGATGGGGGTTACTTTGAGGTTAGAGCGGAGGGTAGCAGAAATGGGGACCCCCTCGGTAGGCTCTGTAATTGGGGTCAGGCTCAACTGGGACAATAAAGTACGACCAGCCTCTGAGCTGGATAGACGGGATAGTTGTGCCATAAAGGTAGCTTCTTTTAGCTCCTCAAAGGTGTTGTGTACACCTAGTTTGAGAAGTCGGTCGTTGGATGTGCTGGGGGGAAGACGTAGAGCCGTTCTCGTGCAACTACGTAGGAGCGCATTAACCCGGCTCTCTCCTTCTGTTTGAGGGGTAAGTATGGAAGGGCATATGTTGTGCGGCTTATGATGTAAGCCTGGGTGAGGCGAGTCGTGTTTCGCTCGCGGAGGCCAGCCCTGCGGTTCGCTATGCGGCGAATCAATCGAGTGGTGTGTTGAGCGTGTGTTTGAAGTGTCTTTATGACTTCTCCGTGCGCACCGTGGGATTGGAGAACCAGTCTTAGCACGCGGATTTTGTGTACTAGTGGGATGGGATGGGTACCTAGGGCGAGGGAGATGGGTGCATTGACACCGACTCTGTGCGCGCCGTGAGTGCCTCACCCACTAGCGCCCGAGGCCTTTAAAAAGGGGCCGTATGGGCACGAACTTCAGTCCGTTCGTCGGTGGAAAAGCCGTCGCCGCGTACTCCCGGGACTCCGAGCAGCGCTGCACCGCGTCCTCGAAACCGCAAGCTGCTCAGGAAGGACCGTCGCCTTTGGGGGCCGCCCTGCATGCGTGTTTGTGGATGGACTGCCGCCGCGCTCCCCGGTTAACTGTATGTTCGTTCCCCTTCTAAACTTTCATCTGTAGCTAACTGGACTCTCGCGTTTGTTCTGACCTGTGTGGACAAGTATTTATTCCAATGTATAACTTAATTCAGTGTGTATTTAATGCGATGTGTTTTCTAATATTTGTTTCGTAGGATGTACATAACGCCTCTGTGAAAGGTCGTATTCTTCTTATGGAACTTATCAACGTTGTTTTGTTGTTGTTACCTCTTAACACGCCTCTGTCTCATTCACTACGTTTGCTTACCGGCTACGCCGGGCATCGAACGGCCACCCCATCATTGTCATGACTCGGCGATGACCTCGCGTAATCACCGAACCCGTGACAAATGCATATATGCTTAGTCCTTGGACATATAACAAGAAAAGAATGACGCCACAAAATTTGGAGTCATCATTAGCCAAAACTCTGTGGCTCTTCGAAAATTCAGCCTTCAGTCACCGTTTTCTTAAACTGCTTCAATAGGACGCTCAATTGCCTGTCTCCTTAGTAGGCTGAGCATAGCGGGGAATAGGAGAAATGCACCGCCTTACAAAGGTAGAAGACGTGACCTTTGCAGCAGAAAAGACAGAGCTAGTTACGATGAGGGTGCCGCGAAGAACTGGATAAGTTACACGAACAAAACGAGGAGCGTTTCTTGTTAATTGGCAGTGTGTAAAGAAACAAAAATCAACAGCGCATGGCTCACGAAAGTGAATGAAACTATAGCAGCGTTCCTTACATTAGACATTACATTAGATTTGTTTAGGGCAAGGTCATTTAGGACGAACAAAAACTACGTAAACAATTCTGGAACCTATCGCGCATCGCTCAGCACTATCAAGTCGATCTGCTGTTCGATCGATCGAGTCGATCGGTTGTTCTGCTGATGCATTTTCCAAGACTTCTTTACTTGGAGACCAATAGTAACTTCGGACACAATTTTGGCAAGATGATGGAGATACCGCAGACGCCGCCGTCAAAGGCATATCTCCCGTGAATAAAAACTTTTGAATTCCCGAGGACCGAATAAGTGATAGTCATGTTTGTGCCAAGCATGTCATCAAATCGTGCGTCTCTATCGCCATCCTGTTTGCATCAACACCGAAGACACAAGCTCCAAACGAACCACTCCTTGTCTACATGTTCAATTAGGACAGGCTAGATAGGAGGAAAGCAAGGAAAAGGGGAGACAGGGGGATAACCAGGGGTTCAACCCGAAGTCGAAGGGGGAAAGAAGAGGGACAAAGTAATGACCAAGTACATCAACTGACGACGTACTTGCGGCAAAGTCACAACCTACCGCAAGAGCCCGAAGCCTTTCGAACCTGGTCAATGGCTAGAGCTTACGATCGATGTAGCCATCGTCCGAAGATGCAGCTCACCAACAGCTGGCGAGGACTGAAGGTAGTTTACATGTGCATGAATTCAGCGATTTGCAAGGCAGTCGTTTTAACTGGGTTGTGTTAAGGGCCCGTGTCTCAGAAAAGCCGGCGTCCTTGGTCATGTGACCGTGCAAGCCAGATTGTGAGGAAACTGCCTACCATTGCAGGTGGCGTTTATAGTAATAATTTACTGCAACAGGTTGCTCACACGAGAGTCTCAAAAAACCCTACCGATCGCAGCGTCTACGATCGCACGGCAGCGGCGCATCGTTTAACCGGTGCACCACTGCGCCAAGAGGGGTATGGAGACTCCCGGGGATCTATGATTGTACAGTACAGAGTGACCAATTCCGCATATATGGACGTTAGCCCATGAAAAATATCGCATTGTACCTTGAAGGCGGAGCTTAAGTGTGCCCTCCAATTTTTCCGCAGACTGGCTGAAATGGCAAGACAGATGCCCGACGAAAGCCGAACAAGAATTATGACTATTAATTTAGAACTACATATTTTGCTTTTGAGGAGTACAAATCAGCCCAAATTCGTTAAAAGCGAAATTATGCTTGATAATATATGCACAGAATCTGTGGACAATTGCTGAGCTCCAATGTGGTGTAGTGTGGTGCAAATGTCCGGGGATCACTGAGCATGGCTACTTTCTGCTTGGGGTTCCAAGTCGTCATTCTGCACGGATATCTGCTTAATCGGCACTGCAGTAGATGTTTGAACGAGATTGTTAGCGTTAATTTCAAAACTGGCAGAAGCAGATGGAATCACAGTGGTACACAAAATAGCGTGTTCTATCAAATGAAAGACGAGGACGTGCAACATGTTAATGAAATCGCATGCTCAGAAAAAGCCGGTGAAAGCTTTCCCAAACAGCTCATTCATTAGCAGCGGAGCTTAATAACGACCACGTTAATTCCTTTCCTCGCAGTGACAAGCTCTCTATTATAGCACGTCACCTAGCACGCCCGAAAGTAACTGGGCCGAAAGTTCTGAAGCACACTCGTTTTTCTTTCTCAAATAAGTGTCTGTTGACAGTGTCCGGAGAAAGTGCCATTTGGCCTAAACTTTTTCGTGCATAACCTAAATCGAGTTTTTTTTATTCATTTTGATGTAAGGGTCTTGAAATCGCATGGATTATAAAGCAGTTACTGGCTGATTAAGATTATAAAACAAAATGGCATGCATGCGCCGCGTATTTTTCAGGAAAGGCGTTGCTTGATCTTTCCGTTCTAAAAGAAAGAACCTGCTTTAACGTTGCACAAAGACAGTAACCGTGCATCAGCGATCAACTTTTGTCTCACTTTAAGACAGCTAGGCACCATTTATCACCGGACGTCATTTCAGTGGAAAGCGGACTGCGATTTGGAAGCAACCCCCCCCCCCCTCCCCCCCCCCCCCTTTTCATTTCCGCAACGCGCTGGGAGGAGTCGCTGCATGGAAGTTCTGGTGTTCTCCTCGACTAGCTTTTAGGCCATCGAACCCCACTTACGCTGGAGCTGCTGGTGGCAGGATATGAGCGAAGTCTGTGTGAGCTGCTAAAGGCAATATCGGCGAAAAGGCCTCTTAATAGAAACAGGCTCTTCAAACCAGAGCTTTGATCAGCTTCTTCGGTGGTAATGACCGTATCGGTCATTGTCTATGAGGCCTTTGTGCGTGTGCGGCCTCTTGCAGGCGCATGCATGCATACCCCCGCTCACTTCTTTTCAACATGTTCAATATTTCTTCACGTCAATGAGAAAGCACATGCGATATATTATACCGCCCTAGACAATGTTGAATTACGAGAGTATGAACAAAAAAATGGTACAGATTTACTTGAGTTTACAAGGGCGCATCATGCTGGCCGCGTTGTCTACTCTTAACCTATTAAATTAATGGCTTCAGTAAACCCCCGGTCATTATTCAACACAATAGTGGAGAGGCGTACTACGCATTACTTGTTCCGTAGTCTTGCGAGAACAATGGCTATCATGCGCAGGTGCGCAGCGTACAAGATTTCAGAGTACGGACTATGTCAGAATAAACAACTACTCCAGAATTAAACTTCGTCTGGGCCTTAATAGCTGCGTATGCTTTTCTTCCTTCGCCCACGCATGACACGTGCTGCGAAGTGATGAAACCATAACCTTGTCGGCGAAACTCGACAACACGAGCCGTTATTTATGTACGCTGTCATAAAAACGCATGAAATGGCTTGCGCTTTAGTGAAAGCGCTGCTTCACGGTTGTTATTTTAATGCGATGCCGTTAAGGCTGCCGTTTTGCAGCAAATCCGGTGTCCACGCCGTCGGCTTTTTGAGTGAAAACTCCCCTGAGAAGCAACCTAGATTTGGTGTTGGTTCTTTTCTTTTTATGGGGGGGGGGGGGGGGGGGGGGCAGTTAGAGTCTCAAAGCGACTCAGGTTATGAGAGACGCCGTAGTGAAGAGCTCCGGAAGTTTCGGCCACTTGGGGTTCTTTAGCGTGCACTGACATCGCACAGTACACGGGCCACGAGAATTTCGCCTCCATCGAAATTCGACTGCCGGGACCGGGATCGAACCTGTGTCTTTCGGGTCAGCAGCCGAGCGCCATAGCCACTGAGCCACCGCGGCGGCGCAACGTAAGTCATTGAGCGTGCGTCATCACAGCATGCCCGCCGCATTGTGAGCAAACTGACCAGCGTGACACGTGGCAGTTTAAAATGATTGGTCGCAAGGTGGACAGACCTCAGTCTCACAAGCCACATCGATGGCAGCACCTGCCATCGCAGGGCCATCGTTTAACCACTGCACCACAGCGCCAGGAGTGGTATGAAAACTCCCGGGATCTATAAAAGTAAAGTCGAGAATGACTAATCCTCATGCATGGACGTCAGTCCCTTAAAGCTATCGCGTCATACCCTTGAGACAGAGCTTAAGTGTCCGCTCCAATTTTTATTTCGCGTGCTCTTTGGAAGTTAACTGCGAGATCGCGCTCACCCAAATGAGCTACTTGATGGTTAAAGCACCTCCGCCGCTTGTTTTCAGTCTGAGCACAATTAACCAAACGTCATTTCTGCCTATGTCGACTAAAACACAAGGACTTGACATTACACGAATAGAACTATCAAAATAGGATTCTGAGAAAGAGTGCTGACATTCAGAGCTCCTAGCATGTTGTGTTAAGCATTCCCTGTGGCCACATTTCGCGAGGTGCGAATTTAATTGCCGAATTTTGTTGATTCTTGTTAGCTTAGTGAAAGATCACCTTTGGGACACTAATCTGACCTTCAATAAAGTCTTTTTCACTCTTTCTTTCTGTCTAATTTGTTAAGCAATTCCGTGGATGCCGCTACAATCCTGCGAGACTTTTCAGAGACTTCTGAGGATTGAGAGCCCGGAGACAGCGGACTCTACGCGATCTTGAGTGCAGACATCAGAAAATGATAGGTCAGGTGCCCGGCCTCAAAGCGCTCGTGGTTAAACGAGGAGCCGTAGCTCGCTTTGTCGGCAAGAAAAGCGCTAATTGCGTCCTCGTACTTGAAGAGAGATATTGAAGACCCCACAAAGAAGCATTACATGTATATGATGAGAATAACAATTTTAAATGAAATAAATGAGAATCGCTATTCGTTGCAATTTGAATTTGCAGAATATTCGTTAAAGAGAAAATTTATACAAGTTAGTACGTACGAGCGCTAGAGAAAATATAATGCTCCGAGTCCTATCGGAACGTATCCGAGCTCTATAAAAGGAATGGAACCATTTATGGAGGTTGCTAGAGCTGCTGTTTTGGCTTAAGTGTGTGCATTCATAATTATATGACATTTTGAACAATTTTGTTTTCCTATTTTGAAGTCCTGCTTTCGTTCAAATACTTTATTTAGCAGCCAACAGTGTTCAGAAGCTTCCTGTAGGTGTATTGCTTTATGAAAGCAGGGAATTGTTATGGCATCTTTTGACTTCTTTGACCATCACCTGGTCAACCTGGTCAACTTCCTTGGCAATCCCCACTGTCATGCATGTGACACCTACCCTGCCAATACTCATGCATATCGGTCCTGTTTACGTGCCAGCCAGTCACCGCACTACCTCCCATGA
This sequence comes from Amblyomma mixtum, assembly GCF_055824585.1. Classification (NCBI taxonomy): domain Eukaryota; kingdom Metazoa; phylum Arthropoda; class Arachnida; order Ixodida; family Ixodidae; genus Amblyomma; species Amblyomma mixtum. The sequence continues at coordinate 24,907,920 of NC_143016.1, forward strand.
AAATTAATAATACCCCCCCCCCCACCCCCCGCCAACTCCAGCCCCAGGAGCCTTATTCCTGGTAGGAGTATGCCACCCATCCAGCAAAACTACGACCAATGCCGCTTCCTGTGCTCTACAGTATCCACGTGTTGGGCAACCATCATAACGCACTCCACTGCAGCCTCAACCTACCCATTTAGAACAGCCACCTGGAGATGGGACGCAAGTAAAAAATGTTTTATATCACTCATTGCACTAAGACCCTATTCTTTCGTTCTGTGTTGCTTCGTCAGAAAGTACGAGAGATCATTTTTATGCGACATTAATGAGATGCTCTCTCGTTTACAACCGGTCGTTCTTTAAGCCCCGTCGTAACCTTTCTTGGTTTTCATCGTTATTTATGGTCGGCCGTGAATAACAATTTCTCGTGAGAACAGAATGCTTGTCCCAAGCTAGAAGCCTCGCTGCGCCTCACAGAAAAGCTGCAGTTGGTGCATACGTGACATAATTACTGAAACACATCTTAGAGAGGTCATTAATGAATCATGGCTGAATGATGCCTCGCCTAATCAGCTTAGAAGAAGAATTTAAAAGAAGAAAAATGATGTTCACGCCAGATTCAAAGAACAACCTAACTTATTTTGATATAAAACGCGCTCGCGGATTCGGAAACTTTCAACTTCTTTTACCCGCAAGTTTGTACCAGCGCACAAGCTAGTAAACGTGCTCTGAAAAGTGTATGAACCTAGGTAAGTATAAACATTTTAAAGTTTTTGTTGCTCAAAACTTCAAAACCCACATATCTTTTCTGCTAGCATCAAAGCTCTGAAGAAGCTCATGTTTTCTAGCCGCTATCTGCATTTTATATGAACGCGAGCATATTGGTATCATGAACTCAGGCCAAGCGAATTCTTGACGTCTTTCCTACTTACTCTTTCTGAACCACTTAACCATAATGTCTTTCAGTCACGTTTGTGCAGTGCTCTCGAAGAATATTGTGCGCACTAGCAGCAACTCAGTTCCAGCACTCAGAAACACACGGAGAGCTATGGAAACACTCTAAAGGCGGGTACTCTTAAGGTAGCGGACGATGAGTCGCACGAGGCCTTTTTATGGGGGGATACATGCTAAAGAAAGACAGAAACGAAGTCAGTCATATTGCTGTCATCTCTGATGCCACAAGTTTCGAAGCAATGTAAAATATTGCGCACTCACAGTCATAAGTTTATGGAAGGATATTTGAGCAAAAATCTAATTTAATCACAATCTTTGTATGCGGCATAAAATAGTCTATGCAGCCTAATGGTCAGTGTGCAAATCACAAAATGCGTCAATAAATCTCAAGCTATGTGTCCTAGGTGAGTTGAAAATTAATTTATTCCACAAATTTACCTTATGTAAATTTATGACAGCGGGCGCACAGGCAGAACTCCGTATATGCTCTTAGCAACGTCTCCAGCGTTTCGTTTCTCACATGCAGTAAATGGTCTTTTTGACATAGCTCACGATACAACCAACTCTATCCGCATACCACTAACAAGAGCTGACGCAGCAAGGCACCTTCAACTACTCACCCGAAGCGTGACTCTACAGTCGTGGTCTACCCCTGGAGGTTGGGCACCCCGCTCGCACCACTTCGACCGCTTGCTTCAACTTCATATACCGTTATGCCTCCCCCGAGGTGATACTACGCTGTTGTGTCGCCTGTGGCTGGCAGTGGCGTTCACAAACGCCTATTTCAATTTCATCGAAATGGCAGACTCTCCAGCGTGTGAGCAGTGCGGCTGCGATGAAACGATCGGGCACCTCCTCTGTGACTGCCCTCGTTTTGAGAGAGAACACAGTTTCCTGACTGCTACTCTCTATCGCTTGGACTTGCGTCCTCTAAGAGAGTCCAAGGTTCTGGGGCCTTGGACACAACCTTCCTCACAAAGGAAAGCGGTGAAAGCGCTCCTGATAATCTTTAAGATTCGGGGTTTTATTCCCGTCTATGATCTTCAAGTTGTCAGTGCGCGCCCTCTGTCCCCTTGACATAGTGGTCGATGGACACTTGGCAGACTCATTTCTTTGGCGTTCTTTTTCCTTTTTCCCCTTTGTTCCCCTCCCCAAGTGTAGGGTAGCCTACTGGTCATCGCCTGGTTAACCTCCCTGCCTTTCCGTCCATTTCTCTCTCTCTCTCTCTTGACATCGCTTTTTGTCTAAGTAAAGCGAATGCAACACAGGCAGCTATACAAATGAAATAAAATAGGAAACTTGCTATAAGATGACAAAAAAAAAACATTTCCAATTCTAGAAAAAGTGGTTACCGCCCGCTTTCATCCGGCGCAATCCAAGCTTTTATCGAATATTAGTATAACAACCCACTGGGAACGATGCAGACTTGTCAGGTAACGGCTTCGATCCGTTATTCCTGCCATTGTACGGTGATCATTATGGTCGCTATGACCCACTTATCGGAAGCATCTTTGAAGGAGAAAAAGCAGAGAGGTGTCATTTGTGTGGGCAATGTCGGGAGAAGTACTTTGAGGCCTCATGGCTTGCAGAATGTTTGGCATTGAGTTAGACGGGCTTTAAAGAACCGGATATTTTAGACGCCAAATGGGATCTGTACGTTTTTCGTACGTCTTTTGTTACTGTGGGCTAGAATAAGGACGGAAGCAGAGGCTCGAATTCGTGCATTAAGTGGTAGGTTTTACTCAATAATTTTTGGCCTGCCTACTAAAGGGTTGGTTGTATTTGTCCAAACCCTTTCTTCTCTCTCTGTAACATTATTTCCAATTTACTTCATACTAGCCTCCTATGAAGCCAAAATGGCATTCGAAAGGGTTTTAGTGTGGTTTCTGTACAGTACTGTTGTAGCCTCCCCACTGACTCCATTTATTCCCCAACAAAGTTCCTTGTGTCGAGTGAACGGTATAGACAACACCGAACATGAAAGAGGCGGGAAAGGATCCTTTACCGGTGAGCGGCACAACATTAGTTGGTAGTTCCACCAGGAACGAGCATCCGTAGCAAGAGAAAGCCGTCGCTAAAGCCTAGGTTAGTTTTTTTTATTTTATGCAAAGGATAGTGGACGAAGCAATAGAAGTGGGGAAAAAATGCACAGCCGAATAGCAGGACACGCTGCTGCCCTTTTGAATGTTGGTGTTCTATTTCATGCTTATGGGACCAATTACGTCTCCCTTGTAGCGTCGAGAAGAAGGAAGCTTCACTGATGCTGCATATAGACTGGTTGCCGTAGCGTAATAGCCCTGAACTATTGCTCGCTAATGGTTCTTGGTTCCGAGCACTCTAAATGCCACAAATGACCAATCCGTATGAGCAGTCGGGTAACATTTCTGAGAACAAAATAAACGGCCCTAAAGGTTTCTGGTGGCAATTTCCTAATATTTCCAGAGTTAATTTCTACATTTCGATTTTCTTATATGTTCTATAGGCATTTTTCGCTGCCAGGTTTTTCTTGTGACAAGAGCATGTTCTATGTGGACGGCTCCATACAGTTTTCATATTTGCCATGTTTGCTGCTTCACTCACGTCTTGTTTTTTATGCACTGTATATTGCTGCATTATCATTTAATTTATACTTGTAACACTCCAATGTTTGTTAAGTTTGCCTGTGCATTTGATCTCTGTGTAAACTGTTTATATGTGTGCAACTGTTCATTCACTTTTTCTGCAATCTGATGCACTTCAAATTATTATTTCTCTTTTGTGTATCGAGTGAAAACCACAATGTTTATGTAAAATGCACCCGATTGTATCTTATAGAAAGATGAACACGGGCAGAGGCCTCTTCAGGCTGTGTTAGCCTTTAGTCCCGATCTCTGCCACAGGAAATGTCCTCGAAAAAAAAGTTTTCAGGTAGAGTTGGTTTGAAATATATTCGCATCTTGAAGGCCAAAGACGAAAGCAAATAGCAGTGCTAATTCTCTGCGACGCAGTGTATGGTCGAAGAGCACGAGAAAGCAGCTCGAAAAGGCGAGAGTAAGGTCAAAGGTGGAAAGGCCAAAGGCCATAAATACTTATTTTGCCTTCCTGGCTGCCATTTTTTCATCCCTCAGCAAAAATTGAAAAATAGTAATTTTCTGTAAGCATAGACCTTTACTTCTTGTCCATTGTGTCTGAGTATTTATATTTTTGCTATTCTCTTAATGAGTCTTCATATATTTCCTTTCAGCACACGCTGACATACGAGCTGGTGAAAGAGCTTCGAACGAAATGTAAGCTCATCGCCGAGCTTCTCTTGCGGCATGACATAACAGCGCGGCAAAGGGGCACAAATAAACCAAGAAAGGCGTCAAAAAAGCTGTTTGAAACTAACGATTTACTCTCAGAGCAGCCTTTTAGCTGGCTCTGGTGGTTTTTCCTAAAATTCCTAAATTACCATGAATAAAAAAATGTTTAACAATGGACATCATTGTCGTGACAGGTACACTACAATGAGTCTTAAAAAAACTATCAACGAGAAGTAGCGAGCCCTTAGTTAGTTATTTCTTATTAATTGCTTAATAAGACGTGGCAGACATGCTTTGAGATCGGGGACTCAAGTCACGTCGGAGTGTGACTGATCACGCATCACATAGTTATATTCGTTTAGCATCCCACCGTGTGAAGAATAAAAGCATGCTTTCTTGCGCCACTTACCTACGAAGACGAGACCAATACACCTGCGTATTATTGTTTGTTACCACTTATTACTTTTTGTCATCGTCATCAACCTGACTACGCCCACTGCGGTGCAAATGCCTCTCCCATGTCTCTCCATTTAACCCTGCCCTTTGCGGCACTCTACATCCACCCAAATTTTCAAGAGCGTATAGTAGTTATCTCATGGTGGACCAAGCCACGCCCTTCTACTTTACCTCAAATGGATTGCACCATGAGGGCTACACAATTTTGTGCCCTTGCATTTTTTACAACCGACTCTTCAGTTATCTCGCGTGTTCTAAAATTTACCAAGAATTCTGATTTTTTATAATTTACAATTAACTCTGGTGTACTAAGCCAGTACTGTCATAGCAACTGAGAACTCCGCCTTTTATGCTTGATCTCAGTGTTCTTGCTGCCAATGTAATTCCTTCCTGCTTTTTTTTATCTTAAGACTGCTTACTTTCTGGCGCTCAGTGTTTCATCGTGAGAAATTCATTGTTCTCAGGAATCAAATGCGGTGCTCCAGCCGAGCGAAGCGGGTAGCTGGACGGGTCGGTATTTCTGCTGATACGGCTTCTTTTGACTGCTCTAGTGCTGTGCCCCTACAACTTAGTTTTAGCCTAAAGAAAAAGCGTAGTGGACAACGGCGTGCGATGATCAGTAACATTATTATCACCGTTCGCTACCCTTCATGAATCAGTTCCCTACCCTTCATGAATGACATCTCCTGCTGTACTCGTGAGTTACTGCGCTAGGCCAAATTTCCTAGTTATGTAACCTCAGCAGTTGAAACACACAACGAAGAAAAGCTGACATTGCGATCCCGTAGCGTTGTCGTTTATTCTCACTCCCACTTCAACTCGCACGCCGACTCGCCTGAAAGTACGACAGCAACATATCGTGTAGCATGGCGGGCGCGTAGCTCCTCGAAAAGAAAACCGCCAAAAGAGAGTGCGACTCCATGCTCTTGCCATCAAAGTGCACCCCCCTTGATGACGTAAAAACGCGGATATAAACCAAAGCTCGCTAAGAAAACGTACAGCCGATAAAAGCTTATACTTTTTTTTGGTAACCATTGCCGCACGTGTGCGAGGTAATAAAAAGGGAATTGCGCGATAAGATAAGAGTGCGGATGCCTTCCCATAGGAGTCGTTACCGCCATGTGCGGAAGCGAAACGAAGTCGTGACTGTGCGACGCGGCATTTGCTGCTGCAGGATATGTCGAAATATGCCTCCTGGCCTCTAGCTTTTGGGATGTATCAGTTTCGTGTTCAGAAACAACAACAGCAAAAAAAGTTGCATGCGGTGGTTCAAAAAAAAAAAGCGAACATTCAAGTAAGGCCACTGAGACAGAACACACATAGGAAAGCGCCAATTTGGCTTCGAGGGTATACGAGAGTCGTGGCAATGCAAATAGGTAGTTTGGTTTTCGAAAGCAGCATTTCGTGTCGTGCACGTAAGCCATTCGTTTTCTCATGAGCATGCCGTACTGGGACGCCTCAATGGCGTCTTTGCTCATGCTCCTCTATACGCATTATAAAGTGAACTAGATAAGAGTTCGTTAACAGGAAGTTTGCTAATTGTACCCCTGCAGCTTTAAAGTGTGGGAAGATGACCGCACTTACAGGGCGACCATGTAAAGGAAAAATTGATGAAGGCACTTAAGGTCCCGCCTCAAGGGTATGACGAGGTAGCGTTAATGAATTAATGCCCATTTTTGCGGAATCGGGCTTTCTGTACTTTACATTCATATATCCCTGGGAGTCCTCACACCACCATGGCGGGGTGACGATGGCTAGTGGATCGGGCTTTACGCGAAGCACTAGCCCGTGGACTCCTGGACCAGTAGGGGACCACCCTGGAAGATTTTTTTTTGTGTGTGTGTAATAAAATTGTTTCCATCCATCCAAGCGGTTAGGCGATGCGCCACTTCCCTGCGACGGCAGGTGTTGCCAACGGCGGAGCTTGTGTGAACCAGATTGCTCTTCCTTATCATTATTTTAACTGCAACCTGGGTGGCCACTAGGCGGCCTGGGTGGCCACCCTACGACGACTCATTTTTCGCTCACAACGCCGGCGACCACGACGACGGATTTTCTGAAGAACAGGAGCCTTAATGATATTGTTTTAATAATTTTAGTACAGATCATGAATGGCATAAAGTAAACAAATTAAACCATATTGTAATTTTTGTGCGAGATCAATGCAAGACCGATCGAGTTTTTTTGGGGCGGTCACTGAATACACATCCGCAGTTTGACTTGTTCCCGGCACTCAATTTTCTGCACCACTAATGCTTGTACTGATTCACTTATGGCTGTGCATCCTTTCAGATGGTAGGCCGCATAAACGTATCGACTTTCAGATTGCAGCCTTAAGGCGCGTTCCTGCGTTGAACGGCGTGCCTAGGGGCCGGCCTTGGTGCAATCGAGCAACGACCGCATCGAAGGATAAACGAGGGCGAATGCAGAGCGCGTAGGAGGCTTAAAGACGCCGATAGCGAAGAGAGACCAAGGAGGAAAAAGGCAGCGAGAAGGAAAGTCATGCGGTGAAAAGAAAAAGAAGGCAAAGATTGTTCTGGAGCACGCTCGAAGGCTCGGCGTCCCGCTAGCGATTCTGAGCTCACGGCCCTGGTCCTCTCCCCGCGACTTTGGTGAAGCGGCGGGCGCGGGCCTACGGGTCGAAATGGTTCCAGCCATTTCGAGAAGTAAGGAGGAAAGAGACGCAACTTCACGTGAGCTACTGCATCTACTCTCTTTCTGGGCGCCGCCGCCCGCTTCCAGAAATTTCGTTCTTTGTTTTTCGACAGCGCTATACAGATCGTGCACACGCTTCACCGGCTTGGTTAATGTGCTGCCGCCTACGGCGCGCGGCGATCATCTCTCCCCTCTTTCCGCCAGTCTTTCTGAATGGATTTCTTGTCTAAATGATAATGCAGAAGGGCAGCTGTGCCGGCCGTTGACCATGGCATTCTGCCGCGCCGTTTTGAACAGCTTGTGCGAAATGGTCCTCCTCCTGCTTACGACCGTTTTTACTCGGAGATGAGTGACATTTTGTGTGAAATGGTCTAGCGTAAGAGCAAATAGTGTGTGTTACGTGAGCACCTAAGGGCACGATTGATGACCGATGTCTTGAAATTGAAGTAATCTGGTTTGGTTTTGGTTTTGTGGGGTTTAACGTCCCAAAGCGACTAAGGCTATGAGAGACGCCGTAGTGAAGGGCTCCGGAAATTTCGACCACCTGGGGTTCTTTAACGTGCACTGACATCGCACAGCACACGGGCCTCTAGAATTTCTCCTCCAAAGAAATTCTAGCCGCCGCGGCCGGGATCGAACCCGCGTCTTTCGGGCCAGCAGCCGAGCACCATAGCCACTGAGCCACCGCGGCGGCACGAAGTAATCTGGAGGAGTGGAGGGGAGGCGGTGAATTAGTGACTGAATTGTGCTGCGTAGCCTATTGAATCCCTAGAAACTGCAATAGCCCTCTGTCAGGGCTATTGCATATAATGCTATTTCTGAAGAATGACATCAACCTGAGTTGACATCTTTGCTTGCGTCCTTGTCACGTGACTAAAGCTGTAATGTCACTTGGAAATGTTTCCAGTAAGGAAGAATCCACGAGGAGAGGCGAAGCTATAAGCTCAGCGGCAGCGGGCCTGGCGTCGATATTACTCGGGTTAAGCTCTGATCGAGGTTGAGCTGATCTGCTCTGTTCGCGCCCCAGATGGAAGTTGACGAAGACGACGATGTGCAATGTACAGTACGGTCCATTGTTAAAGGGAACATGCGATCGCGTGGCCTCGATATGCGGCGTGAGGCGCACGCGCGGAAAAACCAGCCGCTGTGCTTACTGCGCATGCGTCTTGTACCGACAATTCCCGCAAGTTCTCGGCGGCAGCGCGCCGCGAAGCGCGGAGGCTACGCGATCGCATGTTCCCTTTAACAGTGGGTCGTACTGTACAGCAAAGTGCCCTCGTGCAATGGCCAGTGATGCTGAGCTGTTCGCGCAGCCGCGGGTTTGAAACACAGTCACGGCAATACTATTTTCTCTTTGCATAGGTTATTGCTACGCGAGGTTTTGACAACGTCATTTTCAAGGTCAAGTTTCACGTTAACTCAGTGGACCGGTTAGACCTCGTGAAGTATTGCTTATTACGGCGGTTTATGCTGGCTGGATTTCAATTGTGCTTTCTCGGTTAATAGTTTTGTGATTTATGGCGCTGCATAAATTTAAAATTTGATTTATGTGCCTCACGAGTGACCCGCTTTGCAGGCCAGAACATGCGAATCCTGGCGTCTTTCACGGGAGGCGTCTGCTTGGCCAACGCGTACTTCAGGATCTTATCCTTCTCAGGCAGCTTGGTGATCAAGCGCCCGAACCTTGGGTTTCGCACGCGCCTTACGTTTGTCCTTGACCAGCGAATTCTGGAAGCACAGAAGGCGTCTGCACACCTCCTGTGATGTCAGCGCACTTTGGTCGGTTGAGCTTGCCATGCCGCGCTATGTCATGCCATACCATGCCATACCATACGGTACCAACCATACCATACCATACCATACCATACCATACCATACCATACCATACCATACCATACCATACCATACCATACCATAACATACCATAACATACCATACTATACCATGCCGTACCATACTAAACCATAACACACCATAAAAAAACGTACCGTATAATATTACATATATCATATGTCATATAGTATATCATATCATAGCATATCGTATATCATATGTCAGATCAGGTCATATCTTATCGTCCCCGCCGCAGTGTCTAAGTAATTAGGGCGCTACAATGCTGAGCCTGAGGTTCGAACCCAGCCGCGGCGTCTACGCTTCTACCGAGGTGAAACACAAGGGGCCGTTGTACTGTGCGGTGTGTGTGCACGTTAAGGAACCCCAGGGATGTAATAGCACGCCTCCCGTTACGGTTTCCTTCATAGCCGATGTCACTTGGGGGCGTTGAACCTTATATATCATACTTTATGGACCATACCACACCGTACAGTATCATACCTTACCGTACCGTACAGTACCGTACCATACTGTACCATACAATACCACATAATATACCATACCATACCATGCCGTACCGTACCGTACTATACCATATCGTACCGTACCTGTGTTTCCTCATGCTGCATGTGTTTCATGTGTTTTGCGTGTGGATGACACGCAAAATCGTGAAGCGTTATACATTCTTTTTTTATAGCCGCCGCGGTGGCTCAGCGGTTATGGTGCTCGGCTGCTGACCCGAAAGACGCGGGTTCGATCCCGGCCGCGGCGGCTGGAATTTCTTTGGTGGAGAAATTCTAGAGGCCCGTGTACTGTGCGATGTCAGTGCACGTTAAAGAACCCCAGGTGGTCCAAATTTCCGGAGCCCTTCACTACGGCGTCTCTCATAGCCTCAGTCGATTTGGGACGTTAAACCCCAATAAACCAAACCAAACCAAACCATTCTTTTTTTAGAAAGAGGACACTCCATGTGTCGATGGATCTGTACTAACAAGCCCGGAGTGCGGCCTGATCTCGGTGAAAAGAACCGACAACGCACTTCCTCACAAGAGCAGGATTTGGCCACCCTGGTGTAGTACTTGGCTGCAACCTTGTATGAACAGCCCAACCAACCCTCGGCCCTCAGTCCCCAGTGGCTGCGGAGGAGATGACCGGGGTGGCGGTCAGACCTGTGACGCAGCGGACGGTGCTAAGAATCATTGACTCCGGACAGGCCGCCATTGGAAAGTGAACCTAGCAACGTTTACAGCAAGAACTTTAGGTGGGCTGATGATGATGATGGTGATGCATGTGTTTCCTCTGCTGCTGCCATTGTACTGGGAATGAGGGCCTTTCAAGCTGCTTTATGCAGCTTTTGCCTCAGTTTCCACCATTTTCTTTAAATGGGAAATCAATCAATCAATCAATCAATCAATCAATCAATCAATCAATCAATCAATCAATCAATCAATCAATCAATCAATCAATCAATCAATCAATCAATCAATCAATCAATCAAGCCATACCGTGAATTTAAACCGCAAGACTCGACAATTGATAATCCCTAAAGAAATAAGCCTAGGACACGCAGTAGCTTGAGGCGTTAAAATTATTAAGAAAAAGAGCATCTTCCACCATTTTTCCTATTAATTGGAACGAGCAATTTGATTTGAAAATTTGGCAGGCTGGACATAGGAACGTTTCAGCCTATATCTACGCGGATGCTCCTCTGCGTGGTTTCATATTCGCGCATGAGGTAGAAGGCATCTAGGCAACTATAGGGCGGTTGGTACGGGTACGAATGTCCTGACTCTTTATTTTACTTCTTACTGTGATTATCATCTAACTCTGTAGATTATTTTACTCCAATATGAATTTTGCATTTGATGGAAAAGAAACAAATGCTTTTATTTTCCTTGGCTGACACCCTTTAACCATATTGCCTTTCTGTGCGCTCTTTCCAACCTGTTGGGCGTCTGTTTCCTGTTACTATTCTAAGAGTACTAAATTGATGTCAATGAACAATTTTTTTTCTGTTATGATTTCTCGTTTTTGGAGGACTAAGATTAGCACCCACACTTTTCATATTTTGTTTTCAGTTACTTTTCCAAGTAGGGAAGGGAGAATGCTCGTTATTTTTTGTTAGCGTTCGCGAAAAATTTCTTTCGAAACGACATTTGAGTAGGTGTGCGGCGATTGCAGTCTCTGAGCCTCAATAAATATTTTCTTGTTCTCTTCTTGTGAGCATCCGCTCCAATCAGGACACTACTTTTTTCCTGTTATCTCACACCACATATTCCCTCGGAACCAGTAGCGAAAACCTGCTGAGAGGAAAGAAGAAGAGGGCGACATTGGCCCAAACGAATGATCTAGGGTTGCACTTCATGGAGTTCACACTTGACGCGCGACATGAAAGCAAAAGTCCCTCCGGTATTTTTTATTCGCTTGCACGTGTTCCTACACGATCTAGAGAAAAAAATGCAAACGCATCAAGAAAATGCGTCCAAGTGAAGCAGTGACGGCCATTACCTCTGCCGTCTATCCATCGACGCTTGCACTTACGTCTTCCTATTACGCACAAGAGATTGGCTCTACAGATTGGGCCCTGCATTCAGGCTGTTCTAAAGAAGTAAGGCAAAGAGCTGACGTTGCATTAAGGCAGCGGGTTTTAGCTCTCATAAAATAAAATAGACATTGATGAGCTACTCGTACATGTAAAGGCATGTTGTAATCACCTACGCCTCCACATGTCACGGTGACAGCGTCAGGAAGACAGTGAGGATAATAGGAACCGTCCTACGGATACCCTCCTATACACGTCCCTGGTCGTATTTCATTACGAAACCGAGATGGCTTTCGCATCGTTCTTCTAGTTTTTTTTTTGTGACAACAGTTTTGTTTTCGCATATAAAGAAATAACCAGAAAAAAAGGGGCTGCGCTGCCGAGATGAAGGTGATTCACATTTAAAACGTATTGCTCAATCGGCATATAATTCACATTAATTCACGTCACCATTTTTCAATCTCGTCGGCTGCCCGCCATGGTAGTACATGCGGGTTTAAAAAGCCAAGATCTTCCACCCCATCCCCGTCGTAAGGCTTCCCGTCAGATAAGTTTTGAGCACTGTACGTGACAGTGCACTGCAAAGTATATACACATACATATATATGCGAAATTGAGAAACGCTTTATTAAGGTAAGCATTTATTTCGAGCCAACTTATCGGACAGAGTCTGTCCTTGAAAAAGGACAGGCTCTGTTCGAAACGTCGACTCGCAATAAATGTTTACCTAAATGAAGCGTTACTCAATTTCGCATTTTAACTCTAGCCCACCAAATAAAACTTTCTCGCGTGCTAATTTTCAACTTTAAAGCTTCATTTTGCTACAGCACCAACCTTCACGCAACAGGTGTACATTCCAAGAGTTGCTAGCCGGGTAAGTTGCTGAATATGCAGTGCTGATTGCACTGCTGAGATATCATGCGTGAACATGAGACGAAGAAAACAGCGTCCTTCCAGCTTTCAGCTTTGTTCTGAGCTTTTTTCGCGCAGAACTGCTTTCTACTTTACGAAGCCGCTTAAGAAATCCATTTCAGCATATGTAGTCCGCCAAGGTGCTTTAGTCACGGAAAAACGTAGTCATTCCCCTTGATACCATTCCGGAGACGAAGTTCGTTTTTTTTTTTCATCTTGTTGCAGAACAGTGCTAACCGGGCGCAGGAAACCTTATGAAAGACTTAGCGTAAACTCCTTTTTTTTTTACGTTCCTTCTCTTAGTGTGGCATACGCAAGGCTGCTTTCCTTGGTTTCCCCACACAATACGCCTCGCCCGCACGTGTGAAAGTTCGCACACCCACGCACGCATACTGAGCACGACGAGCCCCGAAAAGCTTCTTTCTATAGAAAATAGAGAGACGCTCGAGTTGTATGAATAGCTTGGAGGTGATGAAACTTATTTTAACATTTGTTTATATACGCTTCTATTTTAACCCAGGGGAGGAAAAGCAGATTCTTCTACGTTATAACTTCCAAAAGTTTATTCGTCTTTATAACTGCACACGTCTACCAAGAAGGCTCAAGTATAAGGTGGCTTGCTATTTTTCACAAGCCACCTACTTGTTCTTTTCTGTGTTTTATAGCATGAGCCAGTTCTTATGTATAGCCAAATATTCTCGGCAGCTCAGTGTTCCAGGCACGAACGTTGCGGTTAGGAAATACAGCCTTGGACGATAACTAGCCTCCGGCTTCATAAGAGGCATTTCCAAGCGTAGGAGTGGAATATATTATCGTACAACGGTTTTATGGAGCGGAAACTTATTTTTTCCAAAGCGCGGCTGCAGTCATCTGTCGCCGTGAGCGATTTTAATTTGCTCTATATCTGTTTCACTAAAAGAAACCCAGCTAGCATTACAGAGTTATAGCATATCGTTGCATTTTGCTAAGCTAAGCTCGGCTAAGATAAGCTGAAAACCGTCCTAAGGCTGTACGAACTGCTCACGGGCAGCCATTTCTAGGGTGCGGGTACTTTCGGGGATCTCTTCTAGCGAAAAGACAGCGAAACCACGCAAACTGTTTGTAGACGCACAGCTATTCATATAATATAGCGGCATGCTGCCCACCCAATTTGGATCAAATACAGTGCCACCATCGCATTGTTCGGCGTGATATCTCGCTCTAATTGGTAGGCATACGTCAAGGTATAAGTGACAATTAGCCCATGTTGCTGAGATCAATTGGTGGATTTCAAGCTTTTAAGACTAACTATGCCTTGTACATAGTCGTCATTGCAAATACAATTTAGTTCTTCAGCTTTGTGTCAGTTTCAACATTTTTGTCTATTTTCACTTTCATTTGTTGAAAAAAAAAACTGTCTGGTAATGCACTTTACATTTCACAAATATCCGCCGAAAAAGTTTCTTGTACCCCGGCGCGAAAGAGTGAGCGCTCGCTACAGCGGCATGGCCCCAGGCCTAACTAAATGTGCCGTGCTTCCGCTATGGCGTGGTTTACAGTAGGGTTTGCAACGCAGTGAGCGCTACGTGTGTAGGCTTACTGCATACGGCCAACTAAGTGCTTAATGACAACGGTATTGCCAGGGAAGGCAACGTGGCTAGCTTCACTGGCGCATTTGGAAAGCAGCTGAGCCGATCGTTAGCTGAAGCTTAGTATGCACTATCGGCCATAAACGATTGCGGGATGCATGTTCTCCAAAAAAAAAATTGTTATTGTACTAGCTTGCGATCCAGCCACCTGGTAATATTAAGCTGATGAAGCATACACGTTCGCGCACACATCCAGACATTTCAGGCAATTGGCATGTGTGACTGTATAGGAATAAATTTTTCTGGCACACCCGCATCCCGTAAACATTTGAGGCCCATAATCCCTATTTATATGCATAGATTTAGATTTTTGAAGCGAATCGAGTATCTCACTGCATATAAAGCAGATACATACTGTGTTACTGCAACTGAAGTCCGAACGGCGTTTTCACTGCATAAGGATGCTTTGCAATGCGTGCGTAATATATGTTTGCAAAAAGTGACTGGGCATTTGCCATTACCATCACTATTCTTTGCTTTGGGAGACAGGCTATGCTGAAACGTCGTTTGGTGTTTTAGAAGCGCTAAACGGAAAGTCCGGCGCCGGGTAAAGCGGTCAGAGATAACGGGAGCATGGTAACGAATACTGGCACTGACATGTATTCGAAAGTTGAATATCTGGATATAACTGCTTATAAATCAACTCTTTCTTTAAAACTGAAGCTCTTCTTAGAAGTATAGAAGTATCAGGATTAGCGCTCTTAATACCGCTCCATTGCTCTTTTGTATTTCGGGAACCAAACATATAGACGAAAAAGTTATTGGGACGTTTATCGCACCTTAATAGTGGAATGCGACAACGTTGCAAGAAATGTTGCGGCTGCATGTTTAAGTGTCTGCGTACCATACGCACAATGTCGTCACTAGCACCGTATCTTTATTTGCAGACATATAATCATGCACTGAGTGAGTGCGTCGAGAACCTGTTTCAACCTACTTGTCTCAGCCTTTCCAGGTGGCGCGCTTCTACCTTGTTTTTCACTTCAGAATTTTCGTGCCGCAGTTGGAAGGTGTCAAGTACATTTCCCACCTGCCACGATGGGAAGGTTGCGATGACACCAAGAGGTCACGTGAGCCCTTTCAACCAATCAGGGACTTTTGTGACCGACGCAGGCACCTTCTATGCCCGGAGTGCACCTGACAGACAGGTAGAGGCAGACGAAAGCGGACTGTACTATTAACGCAGTAAGACGATTTGATAGAGGGAACCCGACAAATATTTCTCTTGCAATAAACTGTTCCAGCCGGCATCCCTGCTGCTCTTGTGAGACGGAATTTATAATATTGAGAAGACGGCTGCGAGTACAAATGTGAACTTACGACGACGGCGTGTATTTGCATTGAAAAGCCAAAAATCATTGAATGTAAGAAGCTATATAAAGTGAGGATCCGTTTTATTAGCCAGTAGTTATAGAGTGGGGCTGCGAATCTGGCGCAACATGTATGTATGCTTAGTGGCAAGTTGGTCCTCCGGCCGGCGGCAGTGGCTGTTCATCTAACGATTACGGAAGTGCTTGAACCTCGAACTAGGCATACTGTCAAGTGACTTCCGAAGTTTTGCAGGAATGACTATTTGGTGAGTCGTTAGGGCGGAGGCGAGTATAACGCAGCCGAAAAATTCAAACAAAACATTTCTCAATTTGCGAAACGTTTTGTGCAGGTAGAGCTGTGCCGAAAGAGGTACACCCTTTATTCACCTTGGTGATGATTACCGAAACCGCCAACCTCTTGAGATAAAGCGGCGGCTTTAACCACAGAGAAAAAAAGCTTGGGTTTTTCAGTCGGAAACCCTTCAACACTTAACGTTAACAACTGACGCTCGTTATAGTTTATTAATGAGAGAATAACTTTTCAAAAAGTTATTAAATCACTGTATTATTTCTCGGAATTTCGCGCTTACGAAAATATTTGCGATGCTTATGTGGTACTTCGGGTGACTGAATTTTAATTGTCGAAAGAAAGAAGAAAAAGTATAACCTGCATCGCGATTCCTGCAGACAAAACTCACTTGGTAATTTTTATCTTTTCGTGCAATATTATTTAAAGCCATGCTTTGCGCTTTATGTTCACAACGGCAGTCGTTACCGCAGATGATAATGATGATATGGCGGATTTTCGTATGTACACCCACATACCACGCCACACGCATGCAAGCGTGAAGACACATTGAACACAAGCATAAAAAAATACAAGGATTTTCTTTTAGCGATACAATCACACGAAGAAATTACAACTTTACCTAAGTATGTTTAAACTAGCGAAATTTCGGCAACTCGCTGTTAAATTTATTCATTTTTTTATTGACACCGCTGGTCAAGATGTTGACTCAAGGAGGAGGTGTTGTCCCAAGCACAGTGACAGGTCAATCACAATGAAAAAAACAGAAAACAACTACAACTCAAGAAAAGGATGCAGCCTGTAGCCATATTACTCATCATCTATTGAATGTTACTGAATTTCTTTAGCACAATAGTCACAACAAAAAAGAAAGGTTGAATTAAAGAACACAAGCGGGAAAACTGCTTCTCAAGCGACAATAGAACGCAGAACAAAAATAATCACAAAATGTAGGCATTCCACATGCAAAACTGAAAGTACCTGCAAACACTTCTTAAGGTTGCAGTAATTCAAGGCAAAAGTATTTTTTTGATTCTCGTGCGAAGGTCCTTGATTGTAACAACTCGACAGGGATAAAATTTTATTCGTTTATAGTACGCGGTAAAAGCTTTATGGGAGATTTTGTTTTACAAAATATTGACGAAAGGTAAAATTTGTGCCGATGTATTGCATTTCCGCCACTAAGAGGCTTTAATTAATAAGACAAATGCTCCTACGCGCAGTTCTACGTAAAGTTTTACGCCGGCTATCTTTACGTTTGTGCTAAATTCTACTGATTTTGTTCTTATGCATTAGCAAAGACTGGAAATCGTCTATTTTATGGTTTCCAAAGATAAATTGGACGGCCTTCGTTTGGACACGCTCCAATTTCATATCCTTTTTAGTTTAAGAGTCAAAGACCACTGGAACATATTCCAATTTTTCATCGCAGGAAAATATTATATAATTAATTTGGTATACACAGGTGCCTTTTTAAGTTTCCTTTTCAAAGACCATACTTTCCGCAAAGCTGCTGTGCATATAAGCTAAAGGGGTTGACGAAGAGAAGGTGTTAGTGAGTGTCACACTTCAATTTTCGGATTTTCAACACAAGTTATTATTGTGTTTCCTTTTTTTTCCTTCCCTTTTTTTCGTGTTACTGGTAAACAGGCTCTTTAGTGTACACTTATTTCTTGCCCAAAATTTTATACGGATCCTAAATAGCGATAACCGATTATTGAAAACATTCGTGATTTTCATAAAAATTACGCAATCATCCACAATTATTCGTATGCACAGCATCTCATATTTCTACTGGTACATAAACTCGAACCACAAAAAAGCGTGAATAATAGACAAAGGAATTGATCGTGCAAAAGTAGATTGCTTGCGCAGAGATAGTTTCTCACTAATGAACACAAGCAAACATAGCGGCCACCTGCACAGTGACTTTATCAGGAACTACTTTGTTGCTGGGGCTCCATAAATTTTAATTCCTGGGTCCGTTTTGCGGCACCTCGCTATTTACGCGCGGTCACTGCACAACCACGTTACGGGTCCCGCGTGTCTGCGTCACTGCGTCTCTGTGTCTCTAACTCGCCGTTCTGCTACCAATAGCATGGAGGCTGTACGCCTTGCAGCAGCTTGAAAATAGTGGGTAGAAAAGCACTGCTAAGGTCTCGCTTGCGTCAGAGGCATCCAGGCGGCCACGTATGTGCTAATCTTCACTCTGAAAGAATGATTTATGTGTCGCAAATGACGTAATGCCATGCAAGCGTTCTCACAGCGATAACGACGTAACGCCCACCGGACTGCTAGACACGGTAAGAAAGCTAGCGCCAAAAAATACTGGCGACATGCAAAGCCGTCAGCGGCTTTCAACTTCAAAAACCAGGGCTGAAGGGTCCTCTGATAAGTGCATCATTTACTATATACCTTCATCCTTACTCCCCTCATCGATCATCATCTCTTAACAAAAATATAAAAATAACAAGCCTATGCACAGCTTTCTGTCGAAACCTTTTGCAAAGTTCGTTCTTTTTCCCGTAGTTCACAGCGTAGAATAACGAAGAAGGCAAGCGAAAGGTAAGACTAAAAATGTGGCACTTTCGATGCAAGGTTTCAATGAAACAGTGCATGTAAAGGGTTGCTCAAAAGTTCTCAAGGCATAGGGTCTGCTTTTGAGCCGGGTCTGCTTATACAACCCAAGCTAAAAGTCTCTTTAGGGTGAGGAGGAGTTTCCTCCTCCTCTCTGAGAACCTTGGTAGCTTCATGGTAGCTCTGCTCAGAAGCAAGTCTTGTGGGTTGAGAACTTTTGATCAGCTTTCACATGGGGCCCTGGTGACGTTGCAACAGGCCATGCCGACAGTACTCTATCCACAAACACCGCCTGACGCTCCTGAATAGTGAATGGCGGCTTGCACCTGCTTGTGGAACCTCCTATAAGAATGCAAAAAGGCCTAAAGTAACTTAGCTAAACTAATAGTTAGACTCTGGTGTTCACCGCCGTAGTCGCTCAGGTGGTTATGGTGCTCGGCTGCTGACCCAAAAGACGCGGGTTCGATCCCGGCCACGGCGGTCGAATTTCGATGGAGGCGAAATTCTGGAGGCCCGTGTACTGTGCGATGTCAGTGCACGTTAAGAACCCCAGGTGGTCGAAATTTCCGGAGTCCTTCACTACGGCGTCTCTCATAGCCTGAGTAGCTATGGGACGTTAAACCTCATAACCAAACTCTTCTGTTCAAAGCGAACTTCACTGTCGTCAGGTAATACCTTAGTCATGTTTCGAGCAGCGCACGCCAAAACTGGTCGCCGGCGTCACGTACACAGCCGATTTATTTTATTTTCTGTGGCGCACATTTAAACAATGCCATGATTGCACAATACTATTATAGCCGCCGTAGGAGAGGGGAATGTGATAGACTGAACACTTCTTCCATGGTATAAAGGGGGTCTTACAATTGAACGTAAATCATGCAGGCATCTTCTATTGACCAACAATCTGTTTCTCGGATAGGTTGACCTGGTAGGCAAACTATTTATTTGTACATACTGTCAATACCATCCGGAATTTTAACAGGAAGGGCATGAGTTGAACAATCGTAATAAAACTAAGCAGAATAATGCAAGTTAGCATTGCCCACACAGCGCCGTGGGAATAAGGTGTTTAGAATATAACTTACAATTAGATGTAATAGAGTACTAACTTTCAATCACACATAGCAACATTGAAAAAGGAAGTAACGAAAAGAAAACAAGCACTGGATGCAAAGGGCTCGGCATACTGGAAAAAAATGAGTACAGTGGAATATGACAAAGCGGGGACGCCTTGGGAGCGGTAGTATCTGCGTCTTGCATATGTAAGCGTGTTAAAAAACCTTCGTTGTCACCTGCTATCTTTCCTTTTACTTTTTGTGCTTGGTTCGTTATTTATTTACAATACTGCCAGTCCCAGCAGGGACCATAGCAGGTGGGCGAACAGAAATGACAAACATGATAAAAATTTGAGAAGTGCACTCTGGAATTAAATAAAAAAGTGAATACAAATCAAACACAGGTGAACAGAAAGGAACAAGCAAAATAAAAGAAAAGGTAAAAATTAGCAAGGAAAAAGAAAAATACATGTCTAGGAGTCGGATGGAGCATTGCCATAAGGAATTCAATTAGAGCACATGGGAACACAGCAGCGGAAAAAATAAGAGACTTTCTTCACGATTAATTAACAATCTAATGAAGTGATGAAAGACGGTTGAGTATGTCAGTGAAACTGCTTTATTCGTTAATTGATAAGGATTCTATCCGTGACGTGAACTGAGATAATGTGGTTGCAGTTATGATTGAGCGATCAAGGCGATTCCATTCTCTGATCACGAGAAGAAAGTACGAATACATGAACGTGTCGTTATGGCATGAGTATTCTGTTATCGCGCGTGCGTGTTTATGCCTCGACGGGCGTGATTGCGAGAAAGATATGTATTTTGATACGTCTATCTTGTAGTAGTTGTGCATCAGGTGAAATAAAAATTTTAGTCTTGCTTGTTGCGCTCTTGATGATAGCGTCGCTAAACCCGAAATAGCCGCGAGGTTAGTTGGTGAATCTGTGCGCTTATATTTGTTGTGTATAAACCGCAATGCTTTACGCTGTACTTTTTCTAGTTTTGTTACATTAGTCACTGAATGGGGGAACCAAACTGTGTTAGCGTATTCTAAAACTGGTCGAACGAAAGTAGTATATGCGAGAAGCTTTGTCGATGTGGGTGCAAGGCGCAGACATCTTCGAAGAAAAAATAGTTTGCGTAATGCTTTCGAGGTTATGCTAGCAATGTGCGCGTCCCATCTGAGGTCAGAAGTTAGTGTGATACTTAAGTACTTATGCTGGTGAACTTTCGTCAGTATTCTGCCATTAACAAAGTACGGAAAATCGTAAGGCTGCCTTTTTCTTGTTACCGTCATGCAAACAGATTTAGTCGTGTTTACCGTCATTTGCCATGTTTTGCACCATTCGGTTATTTTGTTCAATGAATCGCTGAGTGAAATGTGGTCTTCGTAGCTGTTAATTGTTTTATAGATAATGCAGTCATCGGCGAAGAGTTTGATGTTAGAATCGATATTGTTGGTTATGTCGTTGATGAAAATTAAAAATAACAGTGGCCCCAACACGGATCCTTGAGGTACACCTGATATGACGGGTACTGTCGCAGATTCCATGTTCTGAAACAGTACGAATTGTGTCCGGTTTGATAAGTCTTCTGAAATCCAATCTAAAATTTCCCCATCCCCGATGGCACCCCGTAACTTTGCTATTAATTTGTTATGACAGACGCGATCGAATGCTTTAGAAAAGTCCAATAATATAATGTCAGTCTGGCTACAGTTATTGATGGCGAATGCAAGGTCATGCACAACCTCTGTAAGCTGTGTGACGGTTGATAGCCCATGCCGGAATCCATGTTGATTTGATGATAACAGATTGTGAGTATCAAGGAAGTTTGTTAGGTGTTTAAGGATGACATGCTCGAGCAACTTGCAAGCCGTGCTGGTGAGAGATATTGGTCTATAATTCGATGGTAATGTGGTGTCTCCTGTTTAGTGTATTGGTATAATTTTTGCCTTCTTCCAGTCGTCGGGTAAAGTTGATGACGAGAGAGATTTACGAAATATCAGACCCAAGTATCTGCTGCACCCTTCTGCGTATCGTTTCAAGAAATCGTTTGGGATATTGTCTGGTCCGGGTGATTTTTTAGGGTCAAGCGTGAGTAATAGATTAAAAATGCCCGCATCTGATATGATTAAAGGGTCAATGCGTGATGTCTGATTGCCGTAAAAGTCCGGGAGATTACCGACATCTTTTGTGAAACTTGAGTGAAAAAACGTGTTGTATGCATTAGCATTGTTAGCTCTATCCTCAGGAGACAAGTCGGATAACGGGTTTTTAGTTGGGCGGAAATGGTTCCAAAATCTATGCGGGTTGTTTGTCCGAAAGTTAGGCAGTGTTACATTAAAATAGTGTTTCTTGGCCTGTTTGCCTATCTCTCTGAACTTTGCGATTGCGCACGCTAGTTTTGTAGTTTTAGAAGGACATGAACCATGATTTTTGATAGAAATACGCAACCTTTTCACATGACGTTTGGCGTGTATGACATCCCTTGTTACCCATGGACTGTTTCTTTGTGGACGCTTGGTTTTTAGTGGAACATGATTAGTTATGCAGTGTGAAACCATAGTCTTAAAATGAAGCCAAACCCTGTTAATATTGATTGAGGGGTCGGAGACCATTTCACTGAATGCTTCAAATTCATGTGCGAGGTAGGTTAATATGCTGGCATCATCAGCCTTATCGAAGTTCAGTGTCGTCTTGACATCAGATCGTTTTTGTATTGAGCAGTCTAGAGGTAACAAACATAATGGTATGTTGTGAACAGAGATGCCTTCGATGATTTCTGTCTGCGCTTGGTGTACTGGAAAGTGATCACTGATTAGTATAAGATCGAGAATATTGTTTGCTGATCCTTGCTTGCGCGTTGGTTCTAGGATAATTTGGTGGAGATTAAAGGAGAGCATTAAGTCAAAAAGAGCTTCTGAAGATGATGATGTGTGTTGCATAGTTATCCAGTCCACGTCCGGAAGGTTAAAGTCACCCATGAGAATGATTCTAGTGCTGCAAGCATATTGTTGAAGCAAGTCATGAATGACAGAAATGCACTCATCTCCTGAAGAGGGGCTCCTATACAGACAGCCTACACAGACAGTAGTATTGTTGCAGAGAAGTCTGCAGAATACGCTTTCAGCACCTGACACATCTGGGAGCGTAACAAACGGCAGGGTTTTCTTTATCAAGAGAGCGACACCACCGCCACGGGAGTCTCGGTCTTTCCGAATGACTGAGTAGTTGGGTGGTGCGATTTCATGACTCGAAATTTCTGGTGAAAGCCAAGTCTCCGTGACGGCGACAATATCAGGTTCCCGATAAATTAATAGGTTTTCTAAAGATTCTACTTTGTTTACTATGCTCCTTGTGTTTACATTTATGATGGTCAGTGCTTTAATCGCGCTCTTCCGCGTGTCGTTCGTGGGCTCCTTTTTTTGACTGTCTCCTCCTGCTCTTCGTTTTTTTTCAGCGGAACTTGCTCGTTCGTTTCGTCATCCCAAACAAAGGCACAGCTGTTTATAAATAATTTGTCGAAGGCAAGCGAAACTTTGTCCCCTTTTTGTCGATTTACTTTGGCACTGTTCCACAGTTTATTTCTGATTTCTCGAATTCTCGGAGAGAAATCTTCCCCAATGGCATACTTCGTGTCTTTAAGTTTAAAACCTTGCTTCAGTATTGCCGACTTGTTACGGGCATCCAGTAGTTTAAAAATTACCGGTCTAGTCTTATTAGCCTGCGGCCTGCCTAACCGGTGAATACGTTCAAAGGCAACTGGATCGAGCTTTAGGGTATCTTGAATGATACTTTTGTTGACAGCCTGCTCCAGAGTTTCGGTTGATTCTTCTTCATCTTCTGGTAGCCCATAAACAATTAAGTTGGATCTCCTGCTCCTGTTCTCAAGATCATCTATTTTTTTCCAGTATTTCTATTACGTGATTCATTCATATCTCTTCTATAGTTAATGAGCCAAGAGATAGCGCTGGTTATTTGTTGCCGATTTTGTTTTCTCTTGTTCACTTGTGATTGTTTCAAATGAGACCGAAAGAACCACCTGTCGTCGAATCTCAATATCTGCTCTCCTGGAGAAGCCCTCCTTTAGACCCGGTGGACCACATTTTAAACAGAAAGTAGATTGAGGTTGAAAGTAACCTCGCCCGCTCCACTAAAGTACCGCGGGTACAATTTAAACAATCAAAGAAGGCAGTAGCACGACAAAAAAAAAAAGACAATAAATACATGCTATGGCACAAGCTTAAAATATACTTCAACTTTTAACCGCCGCCTCTGTGTACTTGTACTGCTCTAGGATCATTCAGGTACGCTAGGTAAGCTCAGTATAAACTGCGCGTGCTTACTGACCATTTACAATACGTTGCCTTATTTTCTTAACGACGTCAGGAAAAAAATGACACTCCCCGAAGCAGATGCTAGAGAGCAAGCTAATAACCAACTCATCCTTAATTTCTATGAGATGATCTACGCAGACAGCTTTATGAAGTTGGGGCGATGTTTAGATACCGCCTCTTGCTGCACTGCAGCTTATGAAAGCCCAAAGCTTTTCACGCTGATATTCATGACTTGTGGGCTCTCGTCTCGTTCGTTGTCCGGAATGGCCAGCCTTCGTGCGACGACCAAGCATGCGTAACTCTTACGTAAGAGAAGTTTGCGGCTGAATGGCGGACATCTTCGCAAGGAGACCGGCAAACTGGCTGGAGATATGTCCGCCCGGCTTTCTCGGAGTCCGCGAGTGCTGTATCTGATTCTTACCGCCGACTTCTGCAAGATAGCTGCAATAGCAACTTAGGGCCAGGCGCTGACGTCCTACATGAAGACGCCGATGAGCACGTGACATTATGTGCACGAAGTGCCACATGGACGCAACCCCGACTCTGGTGGAGCACATGTCGTGGGATTGCTCAGGTCACAACGATATCTTAAAAAGCCCTCTCGAGCCCTACGCGTCACCCGTCATTGCCGGCAATGGACTGCCCCGAGGAACAGCGCGTTAACCTGATTCATGCTTCTGCACGTCCCTCTGGGAATGTATATAAGAAGTGGGCACTGACCGTCAATGGTAACTTCCCTTCCCCCGTTCCTATTAGTTGCCCTACATCTCAGCCACTTTTTATTAGGGCTATTCATAAACTGATTCCGAGCTCCTACGCTGATGAACGAGACTCCCGTTGCCGTTATTATGTTTCGTACAAGTTTATTGATTACGGCTCCGACACGGTATGGCACTGCGGCCATATTCTTCTATACGTGGGCTCTGAAGACGAAGGAGCGTTATTTACCCAGCCAGGCATGGAAGCAGACCGAAGGGAAAGCAAGTCAGCTTGCGTAACTTCGCGTGGGTTCCCTTCGCAAAGCATTTCTCTTGTGTCCGAAAGCCTTGAGGTCGAAACGAGGACAATACAGATTGCCGACGCTACGGTATTTAGGACAGGGATCACTTTAGAAGCCATAGTTGGCTCTTATTGTGTAAAGAAAGGGGCATCATTCAGCGGATTTCGATAATGTGTGGTGTCCTGGCATCTCTGCCTTGCGCAAGGTCTTTCACGCTCCTCTGGGTGAAGTAAACCTCGCTTGAGGGCCTGCTTGTGCTATGTTATGCGAGAAGTTTGGAAAGCCGGAAAAGAGGAGCACGATTTTTTCGCTAGACTGCTTTGCAGCTTGCAAGACCTGTCCAGAACATGCTATTGCATGGTCCGAAAAGTATTAAGGGGCTATGTAATATAATCATTGTTACACCGCACACAATGTAAGTGAATTTGATAACAAGAAAAAAATACTGAGTTGGATTTCACCGTCATTTTTTCGTTCCGGTACTGCGTGCCCTTCTTGTAGTTGACGGCCTTTTGGAGTGTGGTGGTGGGTGTGTGGAGCTTGTGAAGGGTGTAGTTGCGCGATGGGGGCTGCCATGTGTGCGCGCACCGGACGATTCCTCCAGAAGACGGAAACGCGGACAGGCGCGCACACAGGCGCGCACACACGCGCGCTACACACGCGCCACACACGAGCGCATACACTCCGCATACACGCGCGCACGCACGCGCGCACAGACCATGGATTTTATGGCGAGAGAAGTACGTACTGCAAACGCACCTTCCCCATGCCTACCCAAACCATTCAGTTTGAACGACGTCACGAAATGGTCAATTCTGTACATTCCGGGAAGCATCTGTACAAGGGACACTATTCAATATGTTTAAAAAGGAACTGCACTTCAGTTTCGCACTCAGTTTTCTCGGCAGCTATACGAGGAATTATTTTTAAACTTCACGTGAAACCTGCTACCGAGAACCGATCCCGAAGAGCGTGGCGTCCAAGGTGGCTACTCTTCGTCTCGCACCAACACTGCACAGCAACAGCGGTATTTTTTCGGTCCCGCAGCATCGACAAGTGACATTGCTGATACAAGCGGCGGCTTTGTGAAAAGTTGACGCCAATTTCTCTGGTCCCAGTTAGAACCGGTATCGCAGTTCCGCAGCTGCCTATCTGCCACTTTGGTATTGGCCTTTGCCGAAGACACTGGCTACTTTACGATCCTCTCTGAAGGTGCCAGGAATGTTCTGGACGCTTCCTTGTCACCAGAAGTGATACAGGTCGCGTTTTCTTCAAAGCGACCTATGGTTGATCGTGTGACTTCACTCCGGAGTAGCCCATTGCGCTCCATGCGAGCAATCGACTTTTTACTGATCGGAAAGTTTTGCCTAAAGAGTTTTGTATCTTTGAATACTCGTTTGAGACTTAGTTGTGCATTTGAAGTACATTCTATAAATTTATTTTAGATATATTGATTACGCGGGTGAATTTTCGTGCGTCTGAAATTTTCTCAATCGAGGATTTTTTCTGTTCGTATTTATTACATATCATTTTTCATCATGCTATTATAACAGAGCTATATTACGTACACTATAACATGCTCCAATTCAACAAAATGTTAAAATTTGCCGGAGAAAATTTCGTTTATCCAAATCACCGCTGTAAGAATTCAGGAAAGTGGGATCCCTGTAAGAACTCGCACAAGGAACCAATGCTCCGTTCAAGGTTACATAAATAGCCCGTTGTTGCGCTGACTCTGTTAAAACCGTGGAACATAACTGGTTTTGCAACTCGCTTAACAGTGTTATAGACCAATATTTATAATGAAGCCGTGGTTGGCTGGGGGTGCGCTTTATGACCAGTCACAGGGACTGCAATAATCTACAATCAGAATGAAATGAAACGCGAACAAGATAACTGAAACTTATACTGCTAAGTTGGAACATATTACACTAGGAGGCAGAATACTAGAGCTGTTTATTTTCGCATGCAAGACTTAATGACGGCTATTCGGAAGTGCTAATAGGCTGCGCCTGCATTGGATTTCTAGCTGATAGTTTTTTTTTATCTCTTTTGCTCACGTTTCAGTTGTTTCGTTCGCCTTTCATTTGACGCTGATGACACGTACTATTTCTACGCCAAAAATAGCATGATGCCATGCTGCATGAGATACAGTGTATATATTACTGCCCAGTTTACATTTCTGTCGGTGTCGGTGTTGTAAGCGAAAAATCTGCAGCCTAAGCGGTACACCTAGGTCGAGTGACCTTGTGGCATAATAATAACCTGCCCACCAGATTGTGAGCAAACTGACCACCGTGGCAGGTGGCAACTAAATTAACGACTGGTTGCACGAGCAGATCAGACTTTAACGCAGCCCCACCGCTGGCAGCACCTGCCACCGCAGGGTAGCGACGCATCGCTCAACCGCTGCACCACTGCACCAGGAGGGATATGAGGACTCCCGTGGATCTATGATGGTAGAGCATTAAATGGCCTATTCCGCACATGTGGCGTCACACCCTTATGATAAAGCTTAAATGTCCCCTCCAATTTTATTTTTTATTTTGATAAGGCCAATAAAAACTCATACTACCCCTCCACTATGAATTCCAGTGACCTACGAAATTTCGCAGTTGCTTCACAAGGCCGAAACTATTTTAACGTCAAGTTAACCCTCTCGGAAACCTCATACCAAGGGCCTGCTGGAGCACTCGTCAGTTTTCGGAAATAAAACGCAGTGGTCTACTGCCCAGCGCGAACATCCCCAGTCGAAGCTCTGTGTAGATATGAACTCGCCTTGCAGAAATCTTCCAGCAACTGCACCATCTCATAATACCTTGAATCCCAAAACTGCCGAGTAAATATAACCGCCGTATCCTCGCAATTTCAAGTCTGCCGGCTCTCCCCTCTTTTCCATCGTTCTCTTCTTTGTCTCATACTCGTAAATTTATTTTTATTCTTTTTTATTGACTGTCTATTCAAATTTTGCTTTTGCTGGTCCAGACGCAGCCAGGTTTTCTTCCACGAAAAGGCATAAACCGGCTGATGCCTTCGGAAAGAAAAACTGCACTTCAAGATATTCCTGTCTCGTCGATGGAAAACTGTTTTCATATCCAAATATTAAACTTTTCTGACAGCAGCATCGTCTACGCAAAGAAACATCAAGGTAACCGCATTAAGTAGGCAGCAATGAACATATCTGAAAGAAGATTCTCCGTTCGCCCGATAACAGGAAGACGTCAATAAGATGAATGTAAAACTAAATTATGCAGGTCTGTCTGTCGAATAAAATCTGCCGAATAAAACCAAGACAAAGAGGAAGCATAGAGCGGACAGGACCAGACCGCATACTTCACCGTTTCCCTTCTCGCTAGATCACCCCCAGAGTACGTACAGGAGACCACAAAAGACACACCCCTTTCCATCACTCTACATCACCCACCTAATGCCCCCTATCCTCCTCCAGCTGGCTGTAGAGTTTCACCTCCTGCCCCCCCCCCCCCCCCCCCCCCAATAATTAGCCTCGATCGTTTCTCCTGGGAGGCAGTCCTTCTTGCCAAAGGGCCTGCCGACCACCCTCCGTCTGATTAGGAGAGAATTCTTGCGCTGCTGATAAAATAAAGTTTTTTCTTCCTCCTCCTGTCTTGACGCTTCGCCATCGCTGGGTTAATTTCGACCCTGTCCTCTCAAGCCTCAGGAGAGCCAAGATGTCCGACAGTCTGCCTTGCTGAGATTACGAGACTCTATGAGTTGCCTTCTCATTGCGTTAACTGTGGATATTTTTTTTAATTGTGTAACATAAATTACCCCTGAAGATTTAGCGTGTAAAGGTTTCTTGCAGAGTTTTGTAGGAAGTAGATAATGCATGGTTTCAAAACCAAGCGCCTTAGCCGGGGAGAAAAGAAATATATCTTAGAAAACGCAATACGAGGAAGCTTCTGGGCGGCACCAATAAAGCAGCGTGAACACTGGGGAAAGACACATCGTCGCAGCTTAAGTCGACAAGCAATATATCGAAGTGACTTCAGGCTTTATTGACCCCATTCCTGCGCTTCGCTAAATCCTACGAAATAAGCCTTTCTGCGTCATTGGGCCGCTGACCTCGTTGATGGCGACGAAACCACGAAGGGAGTAGAGCGATCAATTGTTCCCGTAAATCGACTGACTTTCCTGTGGTGTCTTTTTTCAATTATTTAATATCGTTGACAATCAGGGCGCAACTCCTTCACAGAAAGTAGGACAGCAGAACAAGGAGGAATGCCATACGAAAGCGGGAAATGGTTCACAAGCATTATGCCACCGTTTAGGGCCAATTTAGAAAAAATGCGGCACATTATTGGTGTAAAAGGCACGGGGGCAGAATATAGGGTACAAGCCTCAGAGTTGCGTTGGATGTTCTTACTAGCCAACTTTATTATTACTCCTTGCGGCTCAAGCAGCTAACACCTCTCTACGCCTGCAAAAAGAAAAGATACTAAAAAAACACCTAAAACATTTGGTTCAATTATTCCGGTAAATCTGAATTCAGAACTGTTCACCTTGCTCACCCCCAAGTAGCCCTTAGCAAGCCTGCACCGTTTCAGACATAGTGGTTTTAATGGACAGTTTCTGTCTTTTCTTGGCGTCATATCCCCCGAGCTGATACGTGCCGTTTGGAAAAGGTACAAAGCAACGCAGACTTCGCATTGAATGCAACAGCGTACTCGTACAACAGGGATGCTTTTTCGTGCTTCTGAGTACTCCAACTGTATGGCTCGTATTCCATGCCAAGCGTTTCTCATCATGAAACGCGTGCATCAGGAAGAGGTACTCCTTTGTCCATTATAAAAAAAAAACGCTCAATCTCGGTCTTTTCGGAGTTAAATCCAGTACCGCAATCATCTGCCACCGGTACCATATTTATTATGGAAGAAAATGGGGTGACTTATCTTTACGCATACGTGAGCGCATCAAATGAGGAAGTAAAGAACAGACACAAACAGATCGAGCCCTGGAAAATTGCCAAATAGTGAGCAAGCTTTTATTAATGCGGAAATTTTACAAAATTCTAGGCACCATGCCCGCAGACAATAATAAACTGCTGACACATCAGTGATGCTTCAAGTTTATATGCATTTATATATATCATTATGTGGGAGCACCTGGCCCTTGCGGGAAGGCCATTAAGTATTAACAAATGTAAATACATGGAAATGAATTTTTCAATATAAAAATATCGCACCTAAATGGAATAAATAAAACACTTATAAATATAGACATAATGCGTACATCAACTCAACTTGCACTAGCAAAAATAACAGAAAGGAGGGAGAAAATGCAGCTGACCAAATCATACAAAATGAAAGAGTTAATTCAACGAAAACGGCCGTACTGCATTTTCAAGAAGGAATTAGATAAATAGAACCATTATTAAGCAATTTGGTTAATGAAAGTATTGTTAAATGTGCTAGATCGACCATTACATGCGGTTATTGATTTAGGGTGGCGAAAATTTTCCCTGCACAACAGACAAAACTGGCCTTTCCACAGTCACTTCAACAGAGTAAAGAAAAAGTACTGCTCAAAAGAATTATGAAGAATACAATTCAAATAAAGAATACTCAAAAGGAACTACTCTGTTAGGCTCGTTTGTTCAAAGGGAGAAAGTATAGTCTTATGTATCGATTTCTCCGCTGACGAAGTCAAAATGCGCAACAGTGTTAAAGTTCGTTTCTCAACCCTACCTTTTTTCTATACTTGCAAGATTTGTCGAAATCTAGAGCTCAGCCATCGTGTTAGTTTTTTATCCCAGCAGTCATAACTCCAGCAGGGCGAAAACTTGTTTAATAGGATTCGAGCGTGGATGTTTCTATGATGCAGCCGGAAAATTCGTTACTCAGGTATTCAGCAATTTCCTGATCACGTTGCTCGGCAGCGTCAGCATTGTTCTTGTGGTCGATTGGGGTGCTCTCGTTGTTGATTATGTATAGGAACATTGCCATTAATTGCCACTCTTGCGCTAATACAGCAGTCACAGACAACTAAGACGACGGAATTAGTTCCTTGCAGATATTGTCCTCCTTTTCACACAGAGCTGCGCCTGCACGCGTCCTTAAATGCTTCTGGGAGGGGATGCTGGAAGGGGATGACCCGTTAGCTGCTCAGAATCAAATACTTTGTTTTCCTCGAGAGATAGATAGGGTGCTATTGATTTTGCTGCTTTCGCTATTCACTGACCGGTTGCCTTTTGTTACTTCTCTCTCGTGCTGCGAGAAGGTACAAAGCGATTTCTCTTGTGCAAAAGTTTCTACTTGATGTTTACTTTTACCGTCTTACCACTATTATTGGTGCGCAATGTGCACGCGTCACAAGAAAAAATCATGAAATTTTATCAGAAAGAACCAAGCAACCTTCACACGAATCAGATTAATTAGTTGTTTTTAAATTTTGATAGCACTGGTGTAAGGCATAACTGCAATGTTTCTCCTTATGTTTATATGGCATTAACCTCCCTTTATATTTTGCTGAGATTTGAATAAAAATAGAAAGTAAGAGCAAAACATAAGAGGGTTCAAACGCAGCTAAAACGAGTAGACATGTAGTATAGCATGTGTTTAGCCTGGTTGTCTCATGATTTTGCTTTGCTGGGTCGTCGGCACGTCTGCCGACGATGTTAGACTCAGGGTATGCTCTGATCGAGGCTAATGCGAACTGTCCGCGCCGCAGATGGAAGTTGAAGAAGACGACGATGTGCAACACACATCTCAAGAGTGAGTTGCAGTTTAGCACTGGGCGTGATCGGCTGTGGCGGTAGCATAGTGCCCTCATGCAGTGTCCAGCGAAGCTGATCTATTCGCGCCACCGCGGTTCGAAACCCAGTCAAGAGAATTTTTATTTTATTTCTGCGTGGGCTGTTGCTATGCTATGTTTTGCCAAGGTCACCCGCTAAGTTAAGCATCACACAAACTCGGTGAGCCGGTCACACTTCGACGAGTAGTGCTTTCGCACCGAAAGTGATAGGCGAGAATAAAACAGTAGAAGAACTGAGGACTGGGAGAGTTGGTGGCGACCCATCGTATTAAAAACCAGCCTAAGAAATACAGACAGAGGACGAGACGAGACAAACTGAAAGCGCTGAACTTACAATCGAATTTTAATGAGAAAGTAAGCAGTTATTTTATACACTCAAACACACATGCGTAAAGGCGTATTGTCAAACAAAGATGCACTGCGACCACCCACATGCGATAAAACCGATAAAAACTGATGAAGAAAGAAGGAACAGGAAAACCACTTCCAAGGCACGCGCGCAATTATATCAACCCCGCTACTCATAGTGAAGCATGCTCATTTTCCTGCATGACAAGTTAACCGCGGTTTTGCTCACGCAGAACTTATAGCAAAACATACTACGTATCTACCAATTTTTTAAGCAGTTTGATCACAATCAATCTAATATCGTGAAACTCCTAGAATACTGCGCATATAAATTGCTGGGACAGAGAAAAGTATGCCAAAACTTGCAAATAAAATTTTCAGCTTAGGATACAAGATCCAATAAGAGGCGATCTAGTGACGAAGTTTGATGCTCTCTTTGCCTTTATGGCGTAAGAGGCAGATATGTCTGTAATGTACTGTCGAATAACGGTGGAGCCATATTTTGCTTGCTTCCCTTGAAAGAAGCAATAATTTAGCACGCAGCTACAGATTACAGCCCCTCCAAAACGACCTTCTGTATACACTGAGTGAGGGTTAGTGCAAACCAAGACGACGTACAAAGAAAAGATACACACACCACAGACGCTAACTTCAAACCGAAAGATTCCCAGACGATCAAGACGAACTTGACATGAGCCACATGCGCCGGTTAGTCCCCTCATGTCACGTTCGCCTTGGTCGTCTGGGCATCAGTCGGAAATTAGCGCCTGTGATGTGTGAATCTGTTTTTTATCCGTCGTCTTGGTTTGTGCTTCCCCTCATGCCATGGATAACCGATACGAACTTGACCAAGTTTTCGCCCTTCTCTTCTATATACAGGCTGGCTGAGGTAACACATTGATTCCTATTATACGAAGGATCAATGACTGGTTCTGACAAGCAGCAGTCGGTGCTACACTTGAGGTAAGATGTCGGCAGCTACTCAGGGATGCTTTCAAGAAGCGTAAAATAAAAAGGCCTTTGGGCTAATTGAGAATAATGGGACTTGAAGCGCAGAATCTTGTCCGCCATAAAGCTGTCGCGCATTTTTTCTGGTTTGGCATTGTTATTTTTGAGCGTACTCTCGCTTAATTTCGACGTGCTGCGTGAATGCCAGTCGCTAGACAGCGTCCCTTCCAGAGATGCTTGACTTCTCACTTTTATGTAAGTTAACTGGTAGTATACTGGGCTAGCCTATGTCAAGAAATGCTTTATTCCAACCACTAGTAGGGATATTGGTAAGGGGCTTCGAGGCCTAGCGTCACGCTCCCTTTATCGAAGTGAAAAATGTCGCTTTACTGCGCATCCGGCTGCCTCCTTCAGCACTCCCTCGTCCCTTGAAGCTCCGTCGTATCCGGTGCAATTTAAACGGTGGTTCTAAGCGACTCACACGCAATCTTATTCTTTCTGTACTAATATACCTAATAGTCTAGTCTGTGGCTGCGAAGACGCCGTAAAGCACTACGTAACTCGGCCTGGCAATGCTAGGAGAGCCGGCTTATTTCTACGGAATAGGCACAGTCGGCTTATGCGACAGAAGAGAGAGACGAAGTAATTTAATGAAAGGAAAAGTGACAGAAAACGATTGTTCAGCATCAAGCCCGCTACACGCCACCTCGTGAAGTGACACCGACTACTGACGTTACGCTACAAAAATTCTTGAAGTGTCTCCTGTTTCTTTTTCAATGGATCTGGCTCTTCCCAATGCCCCTCACCGTGTGCTGCAGTTTTTACAGGCGGCTGTGAGTATTCTATGCTTCGTTCTTTCACTTCATGATTTCTCGCCATTTTCACTTCCCCCTTGAAGGCAGAAAACTTGATGGTTTTCTCTTAGCCTACCTGCGTTTCCGGCTGTGGAGGCCTGCAGCGCAGAAGCCTGTAGCGTTCTTTCTCAAGTCCGCTCAATTTTTTTCATCCGTTCTTAGAAGCAGAGAAACCTTAAGTAAGTGTTCTTCCTAGGTGTTGCGAAAACTTGCAAAGAAGTGATGTAGGCCATGAATGCACTGCCACTTCCTTTTTTCGCAGTTATTGCAAGCTAAGTGACTTAGCGACGAAAATTAAATTAGTCCAGCACAATGTTGCACTATCGATACGAGCAAAGATGAAATTTCCTTGTAAACATAACCTCCCTTATTTTACAAAGATACACGAAGGCGTCAACCATGCAAGCGCTAACTTTAAGTCTAGCGCAATGCATTCAGGCGAGTAATCACGGTTATGTCGTTGTGAAAAACCCGTTTCTTTTTTTGTCTGCGTCTCCTACGCCCCTATGGGTTTCTTTGCCAAAACCTGCTGATATGAAACCTAAAGGAAAAATTCGAGGGGACGCTTAAGCGACAAGCTTAAGAGTAGGGCACGATAGCTTAATGCGGTAATGCCTATAGATGCAGAATTGATCATTCTCTACTTAACATTAATAGATCCCTGCAAATCCTCATCACTCCCCTCCCCCCCCCCCCCCCCCCCCCCTCCCGGCGAAGTGGTGCAAGGGTTAAGCAATGCACCACTGCCCTGCGATGGCAGGCGCTGCAGCGACCGGTGGGGCTTGTGCGACCCAGGCTGCCCTTCCCGAGCAACCTCTAGTGACCGATCATTAATTTAGCTCGCAGCTGCTACGGTGGGCAGCTTGCTCACAATCCGGTGGGAAGGTTTCGATAAGGCCGCAAGGTCACGTGACCTAGGAGGTACATCCGCCTCCTAGGTTGCTTATCTGGAGATTTTTCGTGGATTTTTCGCTCCTCACGGTCAACGACGCCTACGACGTCGAGGGCGCGGACGTCGAATTTTCTGCGACACGAGCAGCGTAGCGCTTTCGCGTTAAAAGTGTCCTCCTCAAACTCTTGGAAAGTCAACAGCTCGATAGTGCGTTCTAAATGCTGCACCAGGCCTCAGAATAATCAATAAATGCCTGAAGCCTAGCGCTGCCGCTCTTGCAACTCTTCCAACGACACCTAAACACCTGTGCAAGCCAGTCATTAAAACCAGCGCAGGAGAGCGCTGTGAGGCATTTAGCACGCAAGAAGGCGAGCATACTCTAACACTATTTTCCTGATTTGTTTATAGTTAGGCCCTAAAGCCTGTTTGCCTTGCAGACTAATGGGCAAATGGTTTTACCGACCTCGTAATTGGAGTAAAAAAAAATAAAAACGTAAGGGTTGTTGCAAGGATTGGTAGAAAGTCTACCCCATGAATTTCTTTGTTAGCGCAATCTTCGCACTTGGAGCAACCGCGCTCTTCTAACGCTTCGCGAGTCTCCCATTATTTATGTGTTGGCTTCGATTAACGCTCTGTTTAGAATTCGCTTATCTGCGCCTGTAGGAACGCCGATGTAACCAGACAAAAGTTCCTCGAAACAGACTGAAGCTTCTAACTCGTTTGCAATGGAAATAAACGTAGCTTAAAGCTTAACGAGCGTTTTTCAGCTAGCCTATGCGGCGGTGGAAAAAACACACTGTCATGGCGACCAAGGAGAGCGAGGCCGACGCTGTGCGGCTAAGGAGACGGGAGAGACTCGAGTCGTCGGACCCCGAGGTTGTAGCCTGGCAGCTAGCCCTCCAGGCAAGGAAGAACGAGTGGCGCAGGGCCAACAGAGACGCGAAGACACAGGAGCAGAAAGAAGAGCGCATCGTCAGGCGCAGACGCCAGGACTTGGAGCGGAATCAGCGGAATGCCCTGGCCCTACCACGACGATAAGGAAAACAACTAGACGTAACCAGGGATGTATCCTACCTCACGCTACGTATATCCTGGCATAGCTGAGCTAAGCCACTGCCAATTTTTCATTCTCCAGTTACTGAGAGGCTGCCACAGTTGTTTTCATCGTCCTCTTGAATTACATCAATGTTTAATTTGAACCACTATCGTTGCGTAAATATTTCATCCGCTTCAATAAAACATGGTGCTGGGCTAGTTGGTAATTCATACTTGTTTTTTTTTTCGCTGTCTTCCTACCAAGTATTTCATCCACTATATGCAGGATTGCTGCACTAACAACTGATTTCTTTTTTTTATTCAGCATAGCGGATAGACGATAGAATACATATGTATTCGACACGGGGTCAGATTATGCGGTCTTGTGAGTTATACAAAAGCATGCAAGAATAGTAGCCTGGGGCGGATACGAATGCTTCCGTCTATTATACCGATGCACGAGTATTTTTTACGCATGGCTTTTCCGTCTGCCTTAATGAAAGAATAAAGTGTTTGGGATTCATATTAAAGTGAACATTGTACTCTACCAGAAGAAACTCGGGAGTCATCGCTGATGCGAGCTTTGAGAACGCGCCATGTTCTCTGATGCCCAGTTAGAGAGCAGCCCTGCAGATATATAAACCACGTATAAAACTTTATAGTAATGAGAAGGAATACCCTACTTCGTCCGTAACTCTGTCGTCCAAAAATTTTATGCCATTAGAGTCCGGCCTATGGGGGAGCTTTAGAATTTTGTTTTGGCGAAAAGAATTCAGGGGTGTGAAGAAGGCAGGTTTAATCTATATTGTATACGTTATACGGTATTCGCTGTCTAGACTGATGATGAAGATGATTTTTTATGGCGCATGAGCATCTTTGGCCAAAAAGCACCATGGCGCAAGGTTGTTTCTTTTACTCGAGGTGGAGTCAGAGACCCATTTCCCAAGCATTTCACCCTGATTAAGCCAATAACCAGGCCAGGGGAAGCTTGTACCCATTGTATCACCGGTGGGCACCCGGCGGCGCTGGGTATCAAACCCTGTACCTCCCGCATGTGAGGCGGATGCTCAATTATTAGGTCACCGCTGTGGTTAGCTGCCTAGATTAAGCATTTGTTCGAGTCTTATTGGGTGATGACGTTATCACCATTCAAATAGATTTTGCGCTTCATATCAAGGGAAATATATGGCCTCCAATCGGGGTGGCAGACATTTTTTAACATGAAAATATTCACGCTTGTTAGAAAACAATACCAAAAACAAAATTCCGCCGATCACTTTTCACGCTTTGCTTCCCGAAGCCCAGGACACGCAGCAACATTACTACGCATTAAAGCATGAAGACGCCTTATACTTAAAACAACGCGTCTATGTAAGCCAAGTGAAAAGACGACGCTATATGGCTCAGTGGCGCCCAGGGATATTGAAAAGTCAACTTGACGCGGCCTGTCGTGTCACGTTCTCGTTCAGACTTTTCTCAATTTTGCATTGCGTCAAATATCAGGAACTCGAACCAAAGGTAGAAATAGAAAAAAAAATTAGTATGGGAGCTACGGGATTCGAAAGCTGTAATCGAACTTCATGTCAAATAAGCTAACATAGCAGAGTCCGCGCATGGTGACAGCTGGTGTTCGTGCCAGCAATGCACACACTGCACCTCTTCCGAAGTGGGCATGTGTCAATAGGCGCCAAAAAAAAAAAAACAGTTCGGACAGTCGTTACATGCTTGACTACATTTCGGTGGCTTACAAAGGGAAACAGTCAACTCATGGTACGAATTTGTGCAGCAATTCTGTAGGAAAAAAAAAAAAACTAAGAGTGTCAATGGTTCAATTTATTTTCCTCTGTGCAAAAAAAAAAAAATTAAAAGCGCCCTTACCACAAGCGGCCCCGAATCTACGCACTCCGCTCAACTAGAATGGGTTGCAGCAAAGAAATATAAAGACGTCATTCTGTCGCGAGGACGTTGTTAAGCTGTCACAGACCGGCGCTTCTCTAAAGGTCATGCTGTCTGCTCTACTGACAGTCTAGAGATAACTTAGAAAATCCAAAGGCTGTGCAATTGGAAGAAGCCACTTTGTGATCTCCTTCTTTTTGATCCCTTCAGAGAAGAGAATAAAGAGAAAGGAAGAAAGTTCTGAGGATTTAGGAAGGTGGAGAAGGGTATCCTTTGTGCTGGCGGGCTTTCAGATAGGCAGGGTCAAGGGGCGAGTGTGCTTGTCATCGAAAACAGCTCTGGTCTCGCCTTTGGACGGGTCTGGCTGGCCATGGGAACTGGTTTCGACACGTCTATAAAAACGCAGCATAAAGGCAGGCTCTTCACCAGGAACAATCATTATCAGCGCACTGGTAGCGCTGTTTTGTGTGATACCTACAACGCCCGCGAACCATGTTAATATCTCGTTTGGCAGAACAAATTCACTACGACAGATTTCAACACCACGTAAGCGGTGAAGATTTCGAGCGAAATCTAATTTCCAAGCGGGAGAACTGAACAAGCAGAGAAAGAAAAAAGATTAAGAAATCTCCCGCTACGAAGCTGTAAGCGTAATAAAAAGGATAAAGGAGCAGATTGCGAAACCTAGTTGTTCCTGAACAGCCCGCATGTTGTTGAGACATCCCTATTCGCGGCAGGAAGTAAGACGTGTTTGCAACGACTTCATCTTGTCACGATCTTCTTCTCCACGTGGCAGTCTTCAAGAGGTACCACCCGAGGCTCGATCCAAGAAATCGGATCCTATCTTTTCTCCTCTGTCTCAATCTGAAACATTACGCACCTTGTTTTCGTCTTCGCTCCCTGCGTTTATTTACGCAACACATTTGCGCTGCTCACTCCCCTCCGTCTCTATACTTCCGCCACTGACATGAATGCTCTTGACCTAAAAACGTTAGGGCTTTACTAACTATTTAAGTATCCATATATTATGCAAACTACCTGACCCAATTCGACAGTGCGCCCCTACGACTGCCAACTTAAATAAGGAGTCTGAAAAGAACAGCGAAAAAACGTGCAATATGAATTGCTCAGTCGTTTAAAACACCGACGCCTCAGTTTCGCAGAGACAAGCTCATGTTCCAAGAAAAGCTAGGGTAAGTGTCTGGCTATTCGACGAGGATGCGATGCAAAAGCGTTCACAAGGAAACAGTCTTCATTGCAACACAATAAAATGCAGACTTTATATTGCGCATGTGCGTAGGGCGACATTATTTTTTTGTTGTTTTATTAGCGACGAAAGTAATATATGTATACTGTGCAGTAAGCTTTCATGGGAGAGATTGTAGTAGTCGTGGAAAAGCAGTGATAGGCAGGAAGAGTCGCAGTATAGTAGGGAGATTTAAACCAAGACGGAGCCTATCGGACAACCTTTTCATCAAGCTCCTTACCAACCTTTCCTTAAATTGTGAAGCAGTCAAATACAAGCGCTTTTAGTGCCATGTTTGCATTTACTTTTTTCCTATTTTCTTGTGAAAAGCGGTCTTCCTGCCCGCCCAAAATGTTGAAACTTTCTTGCCGTTTGCTAGAGCTGTAAGCCTTTTTAATACTTAAGTTCTTTTCCAAAGAACATTAGGAGGCCTGGGAGCACTCCTATAGTATCGAAAACATTTTTCTCGTTTTTGACTATGGAAAACACAGATTTTGTGATACATTACCATCCACGGCCATGCAGGGCGAGGTTGAAAACGTTCTATAGCTCTATTCGCGCGGCAGGACTTTCCAGAAATAACATCTTGAAGTTCGTCTTTCTCCAGCTGCTTTAGTTTACTTCATAGTGCTATTTTCAACGTACACAGTTATCTTCACTGGGTCAAATACGTTTCTTCTTGAATGTTTAAGGTTTCTTACCCACTTCTCGCTCGTGCCTTGCTTTTTTGAGATATCTGCCTCTTTTTCAGATTTGCAGCGCTGTTCTGAAAAAGTAACATGACTTACAACGAAGTTTTTGTGGTCGAGATGGCGTTGAGTATTTGCGGTATTTGCATACGTTTTCAAAAAAGAGGAATTACATTCAGAATTTCCAAGTAGCTTCTTAGTTTGCTTTGTGATTAGCTGACGTTTTGACTGTGGTCTTGAGCAATAGATCAGGCTTTTTGCTAGCACCCTGTTGCATCACGAGTTTTGTAACATCATTGTTGATGCTAAATAAAATAAATTTGAATTTGAAATTTGAAATTGAATTTGAATCAGTGCAGTGGCGCAATGGCGGATGAGCCCCCGCGAGCCCTCAAGCGTGCACCATCCCGCATGTACGCGCGCACAAAGCACATTGGACATTCAGTAGGAGCATCTTTTCGGGTACGGTCCTGAATCGCAACAGGGATGGTCTATGTACACCTATCACAGAAGGACTCGGCTGAACAAAATATCACATCTTTTTTTGCTTCTCCTGTTAACCCCTGCACGAAAAGAAACGGGCGTGAGTTCTGTCATGCTTTCAGCTGCACCGTGCAAAAGAACAAAAAATTCATACTTGGAAGGTAAGCTTTTTTCGAGCAATACTCTCGAGCGCCGAGGTTGCGGAACGGTGGTGGCTGCAACGCAATAGACGGCAGGGTCGCGTCAATGTTTTCTTGACTGATATTCTCTTAAGGACTGTCCGTCGTGTTTGCCGATCTTTTAAGAGCATTAAGACGACCCGTTTGCAGAAAGCTGAAGCACTCTTTTTTTAACAAGAATTGCTATGACTGCTCTGCCTTTTTTCCACCAATTTATTTTGAAACAAAGCTGGTGCCGCTAAGCTGCCTGGCTCGCACTCCGAACTGGTAGTATACATCTCTTTGCTTGACTTCGGAAATTATTTTCCTTCATTTTGTTTTCGTGAGAGCATCTGGAAGCACTATGCACTCTCAATGTTGGCAAGAATCAGCGCGAGAAAAAAAAAAAATTGGAGCCATTGCAAGTGCTTCCATATTTTCCCGCGTCATTTTCTGCTCCTCTGTCAGGTTTCCTTTCCATCTATTCACCTTTCACAATAAAAATACCTTGGTTGCCTCACACGCTGCAGCCATCATTCAAAGGAATTATAAAATTCACCTCAGGGAAGAGCTGACGTAACACAGTACATGCAAGTAAAGCACAGATAAGCTATCAGGAAAGAAAACTGACGCCATTGTAAAGCACGTGCCGAGTTTCCGGGGGAAATTCTCTTTTCTCAACAGCAAAAGCTTTCATGCGGCAATTTTTAGAACTCTGACCATGTTATTTTTCTTTACTGATCGACTCAAGAATATTTCAGTCTGAATGATGAATGCCAACATGGGGTTTCACCGTACCGAGACTCGCATTGTGCGCAGGTGGGTCAGGAAGCTTGACATCCGATCTCCATGTTGATCCATGGCTTGTACGCAACTTGATCGAATAGAGTAATGACACAGATGGGATTTCTTTTAGCGTAGTACTGTTCAAATGTACATGTCGCATTTCGTGCCCCGTACATACTGTCACACTAAGTGAAATATGACAAGACACACTGAAAGGGCAGAGCAGTATAGTCGTCTGAACTTTTATGCGCAAGGAAAATAAAAGGGTAAACAAGCTATGAAGCTTCTACTATGAATACAGGTTACCCAGTACGACAACATATATATTCATCCAAAAGCTCCGCATGGAAATGCACACGAATGCGAGATTCCATTTGTTGGCGTATACAAAAGGAGCATAAAAATGTGTTGCTCAAGCACATTCAGTAAAATTCAAACGGTAAAATTACGCTGAATTTTAAAAAAAAAGGTTATGCTATCATTCACTCAGCCAACACAACACAGTTGTTTGAATAAGAAATAGTTTTCCACGCAAAAACTGGAAATGTATGCAAGCATGTCTCTGAAGAATAGACAGTGTTACCGAATGTCTAAAAATAAAAAAATTCTACACTGGTGATCAGAATTTTGCAATTGTAAAGAGGAAGATCATCAGCAGTCAGAGCAGCAGAACCGAGGCCAGGCGCGAGACGAGAAGACGACGATCGGCAGCTGAAGCAGCAGAGCCGACGCGCGGCGCGAGACGAGAGCGTGAACTGTTCCGGGTCCGGACCTGTCCTTGCTCGCTCTAACCGGCCTTCACAACTGTCAATAAAGGCCGTTACATCTTGGTGGAGGTGCGGGATTCCGTCCTGGAGCTACGCAACCGGACCATCGCTACCCCCATGCCTGCCAACGCCAACCAGCCAGCCGGCTCTTCGCCGGCACCCGTTGCTTGGCATGGTGCGCTCCGCCAGCGCGACCCGGCCGTCTTCAGCGGCACGGACGACAACGACGTGGAGGACTGGCTGTCATCTTACGACAGGGTGAGCGCTCATAACCGATGGGACGACAGTATGAAGCTTACCAACGTAATCTTCTACCTGACCGGCGTTGCCCACCTTTGGTTCCAAAACCACGAATCGGACTTCACCACTTGGACCGAATTCAAAACCAGCTTCTCTGACATCTTCGGCCGTCCGGCGGTACGCAAACTTCGCGCCGAGCAGCGTCTTCGCGTTCGTGCACAGCAGAGCGGTGAATCATACACTAGCTACATCGAAGACGTCGTCAATCTCTGCAAGCGTGTCAATGCGTCCATGGCAGAGACCGATAAAGTTAAACACGTCCTTAAAGGAATCGAAGACGACGCTTTCAATATGCTTGTGGGCAAGAACGTCACCTCTGTTAC
Organism: Amblyomma mixtum; assembly: GCF_055824585.1. Lineage (NCBI taxonomy): Eukaryota > Metazoa > Arthropoda > Arachnida > Ixodida > Ixodidae > Amblyomma > Amblyomma mixtum. Next base: position 24,950,250 of record NC_143016.1, read on the forward strand.
CGATATATTCGACCACTGCCAAAGCTACGATGAGCTTCGCCGACGGCGCGTTTTCACTCGGCAGCCGTCTCCACAGACAGACACAGTTACTAGCATCAGCATGACGACAGAAGACAGCTCGCTACTGCTCCAGATCAAGCAGTTTGTCCGTGAGGAGGTTGCGCGGCAGCTGTCGCTTCTTCCTGCTGTTCCGAGTCCTTCTAACCTAACTCCGACACTTCAGCACGTCATTCGGGAGCAAGTGTCCGAAGCCCTGCCATCGGTTTCCTCTTCGCCTCCCGTCGCTGCGCCACTTACCAACGCCGAAGCCGTCAGACGTCCCCGGCCAGAAACGTTCGTTTCGTACCAGCATCAACCGCAGTCGACACCATTTCGTCCTGCCCGGCCACCACCGCAACGTTTCCGTCCATGGCGGACACCGGACAACTTCCCCATTTGTTATGCCTGTGGCATTCCTGGTCACGTGATGCGTCACTGCCGCCGCCGAGTGTTGTCCCCTGCTGCCGATCCCGACCCTCGAGGTTACGCCTACGCCCCTCCCCAGCCTTTTCACCGCACTATGCCTTCTGAGACCACTGCTTCCTCCGATCTCAGCCCGTCTATTCGCCGCCGTTCTCCATCTCCGCGTCGCCGCTCGGTTTCCCCGATGCGCCGTCGTCCCTCTTCCCCTTCGGAAAATTAGTGCCCGCAGTTCCGGAGGCAAGAACTGCGTGCTCGTCGCCAAGCTCAAGACCTCGACTTTCTCCGACAAATTTGATCGCGGTTTCTGTGGAGGGCACCGATGCTTTCGCGCTTGTTGACACCGGTGCTGCTGTATCTGTACTCAGTGAGAAATTGTGCCGCCAGTTACGAAAAGTGATGACTCCGCTATATGGTTTTATGCTTCGCGCCGCTAATTCGCAAATTATCGCGCCTTTCGGGGCAGAGCAGCAGAACCGAGGCGAGGCGCGAGACGAGAAGACGACGATCGGCAGCTGAAGCAGCAGAGCCGACGCGCGGCGCGAGACGAGAGCGTGAACTGTTCCGGGTCCGGACCTGTCCTTGCTCGCTCTAACCGGCCTTCACAACTGTCAATAAAGGCCGTTACACAATAGGAAAAAAGAAACAACTTGAAGATGTGGATTCCAAGAGAGCGCAAGCGTAGCAGGGGGCGGCAGAAAGTTACGTGGGCGGGTGACATTAAGAAGTCTGCGAGGATACGGCGGCCGCCGCTGGCAAATGACAGGGTTAATTGGACAGACATGGGAGACGCCTCTGTCCTGCAGTGGGCGTAGTCAGGCTGATGATGATAATGAAAAAATGGTGCTTCAAAGCTCAGAAGACAAAGGGCATGCAAAATATTTCACCTGCAACAACCATGTTCCCGCCGTCCACGTGAGCAGTGTATCATAAGCAAGCAAAATAAAGATCTATAGATGAAGTGTATAGCTTAGGGCTAACCTTAAAATTAAATAAAGGCCTGCAAATCTTAAGGTAGGATTCACTTAAAATTGCTGAACGGAAAAAAGGCACAGACTGCCGAGCATCAGTGGCGTTCTATTCGGGGATTTTCTCTTCTCAAGGAATTTGAGATGCAAAACTTAACGAAAAGATTGATTTGGTTCTGTTTGGTTTATGGGGTTTAACGTCCCCAAGCGACTCAGGCATGAGAGACGCCGCAGTGAAGGGCTCCGGAAATTTCGACCACCTGGGGTTCTTCAACGTGAACTAACATCGCACAGTACACGGGCCTCTAGATTTTCGTCTCTATCGAAATTCAACCTCCGCGGCCGCTTTCGAACCCGCCTCTTTCGGGTCAGCAGCCGAGCACCATAACTACTGAGCCACCGCGGCGGAACTTAGTGAAAAGAGAATTAATTTTGACGCATATTAGGAAATTTGAAGAACTAAAATTAAACTGCCTCACTATTTCAAAAATTGCCGTAGTTTTCAAGCTGCAGCAGGGAAAGAGGTACCCATATCTATTTTTTTTTGTCTGAGAGAATTTTTATTTACAGCACTGAACTTCATTGCCGAGCGTTAAATGTCGGAAAGGTGGTTTATAAATTAACCGTCATTCTTAGAACAAACCCAGAGGTGTTCGTAATGACCGTAGATGACCATAAAAGCCGAATGGGTTCGCATTTTCTCCTTCAAGCTTCCTGTCTAAGGCATCAGCATAACACGCGGAGCAAATCCCTGTTCAACCTAAACTTTCCGGGCGAGAGGGTTCTGTACGCTTTCCATTACGCTTTCTTTCTTCTTTTTCTAAAAGGATTTCATTCTCGGGCCGCGCTGAGTATGAACTCAGACTGCGGTCCAGTGAAGGCAGCAGAGCATAACGAATGAGCGCCAGCAACTCGCTAAATCCCAATTTGAGCATCACGGCCCCCGCCTTGTCTTGGGTAAACTATGCAGCCACTTCGGGGGCGGGACAGATTAGGACTCAGACGCACCGGCTTATTCCGGCTTTCTTGAAAAAGCACGCCCCCATACTTGAACCTTTATCTTCATGTACGAAAGAATGCCTAGTTGGCCTGAGTCACCGACATTGTCTGAATAGTGCGCAGCTGGAAGCTACTTTACAAAAGCTCTGCCCGAGTCTGCCATGCTACCCACATGCCCCAAGCGATTTCATTCTATTGCAGACCAAGTACCTCGGGACCAAGTGTAAAAAAAAAAAAACGCAACTTCAGGCTAAGGGTGGCTTTAGCCAGGCGACCATAGTGCAAGAAGAAAGCGTGCCCTTAGAAGGCAGAGAGAAAGTGCATCACTCCTTGAAATCGAGTTCATTCAGTGTCGTCAATAAGCCGGATGATGGCAGTGCAATACCATTTAATTAAAGAAAGCCGGTTTTGCTCAAGACTTTATTTGAACTCGGCACTGCAGCTTCATTATGAGAAGACCCCGCGGATCCAAGTGTTTTTTGGCGATTGATTTCTGCCGTGATGAAAATTAAATGAACACAACTAACCTAAGAAGAGATAAAAGTTTAATCCGGGGAATCAAAGCCTTACTATATTTTTCTTTTTTGATGGCTTATGGAGTTTGTTTTGAAGGTTGTCGCTGCGAAATTTGACCACTTGAAGGGCCCTTCAACTTCAGTTCAAGAAATCAGTTGCATTCTTTCAGTTTTTTTTCGTTATTCCAAGTCAGTGTGCTTTACAAGAAGAGCATTAAAACCTTGTATCAGACTGCGGTTTACAAGAAATATTAAAAAAAAAATCAAATTGTGGACTTTACTTCAGCAATCAATTGGTCGGTTTTGAAGGGCGAGGTATGGAGAACAGTTCTGTGGTTATTTCAGTTAATTGTCGGTTTTTTTAACATTATTTAAACCCTGATTGCGCATACACACTCACTTCTGCATTTAAGATGAACACGTCCGGGCATAATCCACTTGCAGTTTCAAGCTTTGGAGGATGTAGCTCACCATGCTGAAAACCGCCAATCGTAATGGAGAAAGCAGAACATTTTCTCTGAACGCCCTGAAAAAGTGGCAAAAAATATAAGCACCTTTCTTTCCACAAAGAAACATGCGGATAGCTGTGTGAAGGTCTAGCCATACCAAAGGAGAAAATAATCACAGGGCAGTTGCGATAGTGTAACGCGCATATCTGCCGCCTGCCAACTCTGGCAGATGGTGCTGCTGAGTGGCACCAATCACAACGGCACGAAATTCAGAAACGAGCTAAGAATAGTGAACGCTCAAAAGCACAGCAACATAAATTGAAGTATCTGAGAGAAATCAGCGGCATTCTAATAGAAAAAGAAATTCTGTGGACCAAAAATTTTTTTTAGCTCCTGCGTGCATATACATTTATTTCTTCCCCAGCATTCATTGTTGCCCGTCGAGAGCAGTTAGTGAACGAGCACATTCGTTCTGAGTGTACCCTTTTCATGAACATTTCGTGTTCGTGTTCGTAGGGGAATGCTCAGACGTAGTAGCTTCTATGGGATGTTTCCTAACTTACTTATTGATCTAGCCTCCGTCGCGAAAGAGTGAAGGCCAATGACCCTGCTCTCACAAAGGCAAATGGAGCGTCTGCTTGTTGAAGATAAATGGTAAAAATAAGTGTAAAAAGCCAGCCCAAAGCCTTTACATGGCGAATAGAAAGAGCCAATAGATGGCCGCATTTATCTTCGACACCATCCGAAACTCCGTTCCTTGCGCGCAGCTTACCAGACACAACGCTCACAGAGAGATGGTTGCAAATGGTTTGAATCCTCGTGTTTGCAAGGCGGCAGCATTTGTCTCACGGCTACACGCGCCATAGAACGCGTCGGCAACCGTTTCACGCTTCGGCTTGCCATTTCTCTTTCTTTATTTATTTCGCTCTTCTCAGAGTTTTGCAATACAGGCAACGGCCCATTAATTTCTGCGAGGAGCAGGCTGAGCCTTCGCTTGCATTTCAGAGCACCCGCTCTCTCCAGTCTTTTACTTTGCATTCCAGTATTACGAATACGTCGCTTGTTGGAAACTGGCGAGATAGCTGGCGAAGAAAAGACCTTATACGATCTAGATGAATTCATACCTTCATCTACATGTTGTTCATTCCTCGCTAGTCCGGTCTCTTATCGACATGGTTGGGCATCGTAATTTAGATAAGGTGGTCTAAAGAGTGACAATTTCATTATTTGCTCTACGGAATATCTCACATTCACTCCACCCCTCCACATGCTTCGCTGACATTGGAGAAAGCTGCGACCAGACATTGATTTTTGTTGTAATGCAAAAATGTGACAAGCATGTTCTTCTGTTCCTTTTCTTTAAAAAAAATTCTCATGCTTAAGCGGGAGAAAATTTACCTCGAATAAAGCGCATCTATTACGAGGCCATCCGGGGAGTAAGATAAACGTCGTTAGGTGCGGAGTTAAGTTAGTCTTAAGGCTGCACGTCATAGCCTGTAACCTTGACAATAAAAGGTCTCTCCGTTCTCCCAGAATTAGGACTCTAAAGGGCGCTCCTTCGTAAATGAGGCCACGCGCCTTTCACGCGATTAGTATTTCTTCTCTGATTTCCTCTCCAGGGGTGCGTACAAGGCTATTTATTGAGTTTTACCTATTTGAGCCCTGCTTTTCAGTGCCAATCCGTAGCTCAACAGAAATCCAGCTTTGATCGTATTAGTAGCGTTGCCAAAGATAAAAAAGATCTAGTGAAACACGCCACCCTCTTTGCAACCTTTTCCTTAACGTGCATCAGGCCCAATCTTCCCTTATACCAGTTTCGATGTATTCTGTCGCCAATGCGAAGGAAAACACTGGAGGCTATTTATAGCGAAAAGTTTCGGAAACTCAATCTTATGATGCTGCAGCAAGCAAAAAATAGCCAAGGGTAGTAATGCGTGGCAACTCTCTCTGTCTGCCGTCGAAGTGGTCCATCACTTCAGCGCCTTGCGTCGGGTACCTCTATTTCGCGCTCCGCCACACCTAATCCGTTCTTTCGAAGTTTCAGCTCTCATTACGAGCAGAGCTAAAATTTACCGCCTTGCCATTCTAACGGGCGTTTTTTTTTTCGGGATTTGAGTTAGCCCAGACGAGCATTGCTAAATCTTTAAGCCGGCGAGCGCGGTGTACAGGGATGACGTATGTGCTGCAGATCTCAAAAGAACTGGGGTAATCATGCACCATCTTTCGTGCACACTTTTACTCTGGTGAAAAAAAAAAAACAATTAATTACAGTACTGCCTACTGTGCAAATTTATTCCTCTCCATGGCGCAAAGAAATACGGAGGTCACAGCATCAAATCACAGCGCATTCCTTTGCAGCAAAAAGCAAAGGAGGTTGTAGATAAGCATGTCTGTCATAGAATAGTGCGAGAGGTAAGAATTCCACTGCCGCAGCTTCAGAGCAAAGAGAGGCAACTAGATAACATCAGCAAAGCAAGAATTGAAACGAGAGTCCCCGTTGTTCAAAACGATTCCTCTCATAATTCATGCTTTCGCCTCTGTACCATTAGTACACCTGCCATGTGTGACGTCATTGCTCACAGTAAATAACTAAAGCCATTCGCCGCCTCGGATTTCAAAAGCGGTGCTTAGCAAAGGCAATAAAAAAAATTGATGATTCGTTTTTGGCATCGTTCGCGAACATGGCCCTAGGTATTAAGAGATCGAGATTTGGACAAGAGTTAGTCTCATCGGAAGCAGCTACGCACCAAGCAAATTTGACCTAACCTTCTTTTTAGCTTGTGAGCGCATTATTATAAGCTTTGGCACCCTCGACGCGCTTTTTTCAATCTTTTGTTTTGGTTAAAGCCATGGGATGCGTCCATATGTGTGATACTTCCTGGGGCGCTATGCCGGAAGGCCCGAGTTTGGCGCTCGCCCGAGTTTCATCCGAGTTTGCGATGACGGCAGTCAGTGAACGAAGATAGCGCGGAACGTGCGCAGGCAGCGGACAATAAAATGTAGAGATAAAGCCGCGTAAAGGCGATACAAGCGCACCCTGCGCACCTGTTTCACACTTCAAACACAATACACTGCGCAATACCAGGCCGCAGCGCTACCTGAAGTTATCAGCGCCATATCAGCAATCGCGAAATCGTGACTTCTCTGCCATCTATCTGCACACTCGCCGCTAGCTGTTTGACACGCCTTTTCGGGCACGTCAAAGGCGTGTCTTCTCTTTCAGGCTCTATCTGTCTCTCCATTTCCGAAGACGAACAGTGCGCACTAGGTGCACTCTTGTATCAACCTTTTCTCTTGTCTCGAATACGTTAAAAGGCAACAGATAATATTATGAACATTTTGTTCATTTCCAAATGTATTTTAAAATCTGAATCCAATAAAGCGTTGTTGAAAAGCATAGCTTTAGGAAATTGACAAAGATTTGACACTTTCTGCCGCTAGAGGCGATAGTGAGGCCATTGCTTGCAGCGTGGCTTGCAAACGAACTAGAGCGGCAGCCCACCGTGTCGAAAACGAGAGAGCTCCTGCGCACGCCACCGGTAGCGGGCCCCTCACCAGTGTATGCCAAAATGTGCGGTTTGTGGTGGTGGCCATGCCACGAACTCGCGGGACTGCAGTGCTAAATATCGGCATACCAAGCCAGCCGCCCCTCAGGACGGGAAATCCAGCGTGACGGGCAGGCAGCCACATCACCCTGGTAGCGTCGGCAGCGACGCTTCAAAACGACAGACGCCTACCAGCGGGAAGGACGTCAAGGGCTGTCAAGTGCCACCCTCGCCCCCACACGGCGGCCAGGCGAAGCAAGCCCGCTCCCAAGACAAGAGTGGCGCGGCCGGTTCCTGGGCCAACGCTGTCAAAAATGGCAAACAGGTGAGCGGTTCAGGCAGGGTTGCCTCCTCCTCCCACCCCCTCTCCCCTCCCCCTCGCTCGGCGGCTGACGCTGAGCTCCACAACCTTGTAGCTTCTCTCCGGGCACAAAACGAGATGCTACTTGCCAAAATTGAAGCCTTAGAAGCTAAAACAACTCCCCCTCCCCCTAGTACCCCCGACACGGACGCTATGGAGAGCGAGACGGCGGTGGCGCCGGCTCTGGAACCTTCCCTTGCCGAACTCGAAGCCCGTCTTAATGCCAAATTTGACACCCTGTTGGAAACTGCGATGGAACGCCTCATCGCTAGAGTCATGGAGGCCATCCCCTCTATGATCGCTCAACACGTCGCGACTAACACCCGCCTTTCTCGAAGAACCGGTCCTCTTAAGGACGTATCTGGTCGGCCCTCCAGATTGTCACGCCGAGTAAATGACCTTGACGATGACGAAGATAGCTGCCCCCTTCCAGTTGCTGAGCTTCAGCCCCTGGTATCTGGCTCGGGGGCAACCTCACTTCCACCTCTCACCTCTAAATCTGAGCATGGCGGGACACCACCGGTGTAGGCGCTCCCCTCTTTCCAAATCGGCTTCCCGCATTACGATTACTCAATGGAACTGTCGGGGGCTCCGGTCCCGTTCCAAGCGGGCCGACCTCCGACTTTTCCTTTCAACCTTTCAGCATTTGCCTGCCGTAGTTGCCCTCCAAGAGCCAGGGAAAGGCGCCGTACTAACAAATTATACGACGTTCCAGCAGGATCCCTCGTCTTGTCTATTAGTCCATAGAAATTATACAGCCAACCAGGTCGACTTAGACATTCAACTTGAATACTCCTATGTAATGGTGACCCTCCTCCCACTCCGCAAACAGGACCCACCGCTACACATACTCAATGTATACTGCAATCCGAAATTGCCGAATGTATCATTTGCGGACCTCTTTAGCCGCGCACTGAGAGTTGCGGGTCGAGACCCCCTCCTGATTGTGGGCGATTTCAACGCTCCCGCTCGGATGTGGGGTTACTGCCGTGAAGAGAAGCGGGGACGCAAGTTGGCGGAGCTTGCGTCAACGCTGGGCCTCACTCTTCACACTGACCCAGTCCACCCAACTCGTATAGGCAACTCCGTGACTAGGGATACATGTCCGGACTTGACCTTCACCCGCAACATTCAAAATGCAGACTGGGTCAACACCGAGGAAACCCTCGGCAGCGACCACTGCCTCCTGAATACTACGATTAGGACCCTTCCTTTCGCGCGACCAACAACACAAGCCCGACTCCCAGATTGGACCTAGTTCAGGCAGAATTATAACAATGTCACACCCATACATGAGCAGGGCTACCAGTCTTGGTCACAACAATTGGTATCTGGCCTTCGCTCCTCCGAAACTCAAATTCAGCTCTCAGAGGCGGTCTCGGATGTGGACAACCACCTGCTCCATCTCTGGGAGGCCCGGCATTGCCTCGTCCGTCGGTGGCGCCGGCAAAAGCACAACCGGAAACTTAAAGCTCGCATCGCCGAGCTCACTCAACGAGCGGCTGAGTATGCGGCCCAACTCGCCGACTCCAACTGGGTGGCCCGATGTAATACGGCCGCGCGGCAAATGTCCAGCCGGAACACGTGGCGACTCTTTCGCGCCCTAATTGACCCAACGCAAACACGCACGGAAACTCAAAAACACCTCCAAAGAGCAATACACAGCTTTCAGGGCAACACAACTCAATTGGCGCACAAGCTCCGGGACCAGTACTTGTGCACCACCCAGGACTCCCGCGGGCCGGCGTACTCTTATGCAGGTTCTGAGAACGTTGAGCTGGATCAACCGTTCCAGCTCCACGACCTGAAGGCGGCCCTGGCAAAAATGAAACGCGGCACCGCTCCGGGTCGGGACAAAATTGCAGTCAAATTGTTAGCCAACCTCCCCGACCCAGCATACATGTCTTTATTGAATTACATTAACTCAATCTGGCTTGGGGAAGTGCCACTACCCATCGAGTGGAAGACCGCCCTGGTCACCTTCATTCCTAAAGCTGGCAAGGCCATCAACACGGACAACCTCCGCCCCATCTCTCTGACTTCCTGTGTGGGCAAACTCATGGAGACGATGGTACGTGACAGGTTGTCCGAGTTCATGGAATCCAAACATCTTTTCGCAGACACCATGTTCGGATTTCGCCCACACAGATCTGCACAAGATGTCCTGCTACAACTCAATCGGGCTGTCCTCGACCCCGTGGAATGCCCTCACAATGACAAGGTCGTACTCGCCTTGGATTTGAAGGGTGCATTCGACAACGTTACCCACGAGATCATTCTCACCCACCTCTCTCAAACTAACTGCGGCAGAAATGCCTTTCAATACATTCGGCAATTTTTAACCGACAGACAATCTTACATTCGGATCCAGGATAAAGAACATGGCCCTTTTCATTTAGGAACCAGGGGTACACCCCAGGGCGCGGTGCTCTCTCCTCTCTTATTCAATTTGGCTATGATGCGCCTACCGGCCCAGCTGGATGCTGTCGCCGGTATGCAGCATGTGCTGTATGCTGATGACATCACCCTGTGGGCCACGCACGGTTCCCTTGCAGACATTGAGGCTAACCTGCAGGAGGCGGCGACCATAGTGGACCGTTATGCTCGCCGCTGCGGCCTCCAATGCTCCACCCAAAAGTCTGAATTTGTGCACATACGCCCCTCACCAAAGTGCACAGCCAAAATTTCATTGTCTCTTGAGACAGGTCCAATCCCTGAAAATATCGAAGTCCGGGTACTGGGGCTCTTTATACATCAAGACAGACGGTCAGAAACAACATTGGCCAAACTCCGTCAGGTGTGGGACCAGGTGGGCCGCTTGGTCCGCCGCGTTTCTAACAAGCTCGGGGGGTTACGATGTAAGGACGCCTTGCGGCTGGCGCATGCATTTGTAACCAGTCGAATTCTATATTCGACTCCATACCTCCACCTGCGGAAGCAAGACGAGGATTCACTCGAAGTCATCCTCCGCAAAATTATTAAGCGGGCTCTAGGCCTCCCCGTGACCACCTCCAACAAGCGCCTCCTGGGCCTAGGCATGGTGAACACATTTCGGGAGCTCCGGGAAGCCCACTTGACTAACCAATACACACGTCTCTCGAAGACATCGTCGGGTCGCCGCCTCCTTGCCCGGCTACACATCCAACATACCACTCTCATGGAAGAGCGCGTACGTATTCCATCCCAGTGGAGATGCGCCCTCCACGTGCGCCCTCTTCCCGCGAACATGAACCGTGAGGACCATAATGGCCGGAACCTGGCGCGGGCGGAAGCCCTGGCTCGCCACTATGGATCGAAATCCGGCGTATTCTACGTGGATGCCTCAGGCCCCCACCATGGGGGATGGTACACAGCCGCAGTCGTCCACCAATCCAAAACAGTGAACGGCAGTGAACGACATAACACACGCGGAGGAGGTCGCCATTGCGTTGGCTGCATCTGATTCCAATTCAAAAACAATTATTTCCGACTCGCGAGGGGCATGTCGGAACGTCGAGCAGGGCTGGGTACCGTATCTAGCCTACCGCATTCTTCAAAACAGCGTCTACACCGGTGACCCCGCGCACCGGCGTATCGTTTGGGCTCCCGCTCACATGGGCCTTGAGAGAAATGAGGCAGCTGACGCCGCCGCCCGCGCGCTCTCTCACCGGACATTCCCCTCCGACCCTGACGATCAGGAACTCGAATTTATTCCAGCTTACACCTTCAAAGACATCGTTTTACTCTATCAATCTGGCCATGGTCTTTATCCCCGTCCGTGTAAAGGTCTGTCAAAGGCGGAGGAGCGGCTTCTGCTCCGCCTGTATACTAATACTTTGCTGTGCCCGGCAGCTCTGAAACACTTCGACCCTTCTTTCTCGGGCAGCTGTCCGCACTGTGCGGAGAAGTCTTCGGACATCTACCACATGGTGTGGGCCTGCCCCTCCAACCCTGCTATCCCCCCTCACCCCAACCCAACCCGGGAGGACTGGGAGGCGACCCTGCTCGGCTGCTCTGACCTGCAGGCCCAACGGGCCTTGGTCGCGCGAGCCTGGGCGGCGGCCGATGCCACTGGGGTCCCGAACTAGGGACCTCCACCTAGTATTTGTAAGGGCTGGCCCCCTCTGGGTCAGCTCATGCATAACCTCCTGTATTATACCTGTACATAAATGTTTTCCACCACCACCACCGGTAGCGCTGCCTTCGACTGGAAAGACTGGGCAACTACTACACGCTGAATCTGTCTTATTTTTCGGCCATTGCGATAATATATTTTATTGTGTCGCATATCAAAGTATAACAGTCATGCATCTTCTGGCTTGCATAATAAACAAAAGCAAAAAGCTGAACTTCACTGCACCCCCGCGTCACTGCTGCTCTCTGCAGCGACTTCAGGTGGAGCTCTCCGCTGCTACGGCCGCTGCCGCACCCCGCTATGGCCAACCATGGCTTTTAGTACGCTCTTGGCGAGTCTCAGCGGTAGAAATTGGCCGTGCGAGCGGCTGTGATGCGGTGTGAGAAAAAAAAAAGCTGTATTCAATGATTCATTACGTATGCCTGTTGTGTGTGACGCCTCTTTAGTGCACTGCGGATGCGAAGAGCGTGCTACCCAGCGACACAACTCATCCTATGTCATCAGACGCTGACTAAAAGCTGCGAAGGGGGTGGCGCGCGTATCTGCGTAGTATTTCTTAACGTCGCGCACTTCAAGGTTTTGCGGACTGGTTTGGTCACTAGCGTCGATCGCCGTTGTATACCGCAGGGACATCGCATTAATATCATTCGGGCAGGTGAGGGATCCTGTTTGTAATAACTTATAACAGAGAAAGGTGTTACGGTTGTGAAGTACGCAGTGCTTGCGTGCTGGAAATTACAAACACTTTATTGCACTGGGTCTGGAGCAGCGATCGTTTGTCGATCCCAGATGTGTTTGACACATTGATGCTGAGCTTTATCACCGATAAAAGGACGGCCAAACGAAACACCTGTGGTGCGATGTTGTTGGAGTAGGACGTGCTCCAAGCACCGGTTCGTCGTCGTGCTCCATGTTTGACGCCTTGCAAGCAGGTGTGACGCGCCTTCAGCGTTGTGCTGTGTCTTACGTGGTTGCAACAGGCTATAGTGTTGTGCAATCTTGGTATGCGAGCGAAGAAATCGACGGCTTTCGCCACTTTGCGTGTCCTTCGCAGAGGTGCTTAGATTTATCAGCGATGACGTCCGTTTTGCCTGTTATATTTCGATGGTCAACATCGTCGATGTCTGTCAGCAATCAGCGCAGCCGCGCAGCATACCTGTAGCCGGCAGGGATGTTAGGAGTGGTCCACCCATAGCGCGTACGTCTATAATTTATATACGGCACGCCGGGGGCGTGACCAATGGTTTTCATTGACAGGTGAACTCGGAGCTAAACTCGTGAACGGTGAAGTGCCCCGAATTCATCTCGGGACTGTCATGGCGTCAGCAGCAGCAGCTTGGGTAATCGCTTCCTCTGACGGCAAATGTCAGTACGGCCGGCTGGACACGCGTTTACTGCCTTGGCCGACGACGAATTCCAGCGACATTTTTGCCTCTCCAAAAAATCGGTACGATGGTTGTGTAAATAGTTAGGCGACGACCCACGCCTGCGGAGAGTGCGTACCGGGCTTCATTCGCTTTCGGTCGAAGAGCAAGTCCTCTGCGCCCTCCGGTTCTTCGCGACCGGGAGCTTCCAGGGCAGCGTCGGCGCAGACCGCTTTATTGGACACCAATAAAGCACTGTGAACCGCTGTGTGAGGGACGTCTCCGACGCGCTTATCGACGCGGCTGTGCAGAAGCGGTGGCTCGCTTTGCCCACGACTGCGGCCGAGCGTGCGTATGTTGAGGAGCGTTTCCTTCTGCGCGGCGGCATCACAGACGTCGTGGGATGCGTCCACGGGACCTACATTGGCGTAAAGGCCCCTTCGAAGTCCAGCCCTGACATGGTGAAGGCCAACTATTTCACGAGGGAGGTACATTATGCATTGAACATTGCAATCAGTAAAAAATAATTGTTCTCGCCAAGTCCTTTGGGCTACTCTACAGCACAGTGCCAAAGTCGGTCCCAGACTCTTTTGGCGAAGACTGGATCAGCTGCTAACCGGTTCCACAGAACAATTCATAACATGCCAGGTACCTCAAGAAAGGCCCACAAAAAAAAAAGTGGGCTCCTCGGCAACGGCGAAATCGAAAGTTGCAGATGGCCACTTGTTAATCGGGTCACTGCAGAGCACTCACCACTGTGCTAATTAATTAAATCCGACGAATGAATGTCTTCTTTCGTACAAACCTCTCACTTGCATCTGAAAATTATAGTCACAATGCTGCAGAATCGGGAAGATAACCGCCACTACTGACCAAAAGCCGGTGCGAGCTCATTGACAACGAATTTCGGACAACTCACATTAACGGGGTATGCATGAAATGAACAGATGCATGCAGTTCATTTCAGAACACGGCATAATATTCAAGCGATTCTGAACAAAACGAGTTTTCTCATTCAAGTCACGCGAAATTCAACTTGCGATGAAAAAAAAAAATGTGAGATAAAAAAGTCACCATGCGGGATTTGAACCCACGCGCTCTCATTGCCTGTCGACTCTCCGGAGCGACGCGTTAGACCACACGGCCACAGAACAGCGCGGAGTGAAACACCGCTCTCTATTTTTTTTTGCGGACTACTTCCGTAGCCTTCACAGCGTTGCAAATGTACCTCGTCGCCATTGGCGGTCAGCTGATGGCGGGCGTTGGTAGCGTTCCCTCGCGGTACAAAGCAAAATTTAATAACGCATAAATCACTCCAAAGCGCTTTAAATCGAAATCTTGCATACTATAAAATGCTTATAAAGGTGTATTAAGTGCATTATAAAATTCAACAAACCTCGTTTGTCTAATTGCACACGCAGTGCTCTTGGTGGAGCGACACACAAAAGAAAAGTGCACCGGCGGTTGGCTCACGTGATCCGTTCTTTGTAGACCGCCCAAGAAGCCGATGAGGTGGCGCCGATGTGATGATAAAGCACGGAATATATCCAGATAACCCAATGAAGTTTGAGGCGTGACGAGGGCGGGATTTTGTCTTGCTACCATTAGTTCACTCACCTGAGGGCGTCGCCAGAGCTCGGGAAGATTCCGAGTTTCAGCAAACTCGGGCCTTCCAGCATAGCGCCCCTGCAGTGGTTGCACGTTCGTTTCGTAATTCTGGCTGTAAAAATAGCTGAGGCAACCGGCACCCAGAAATGGAACCATCTTTAAGAAGAAGCTCAAGAACCCTGCTAATCTGCAAATTACGAGCGAAAATGCAGCCCGTCAGATTTAAGAAGCAGAACACTTTGCTTTCTCAGTGTTCCGCTCCAAAGACCTAGTGTGCTTGCCATGAAATTATGCACATGTGAGGCCTGTTTAACATCATCATCAACTCTGTTATCTTTACGTGTGGTTTGGGTTTCCTAATCCTCTACGCATTTCCACCATGAATAGCCCGAGTGGAGTGTTAGGGCGATTAAAACCACTTGCAGTACGGCTCATAGATTCTCTTGGTCAAGATTTTGCGCAACGAGGGAGCCTAGATACACCACTTCAGGGCACTGCGTGGGAACCGAAGAATGGCGTCGCAAATTGATGGTATTATATCCAACGCTTTCTCTGTCTCTAAAACTTGACCGCAGAGTGTCAGCCTTAAGGTGTGCCAGTTAATCATGGGTCTAATTTGGATTCCTGTTCGCCACTTAGAATCGCTCATGATTTAACGGCACCTTGAGTATTGCACACTACATTTGTCTACAAAGTTCCTGTGCACGAACCAGACACGAGCTCCTGGGACGTGTGAGGAGCTCAGAGAATTTGGATGCTTGTTAGTTGATCTCAGCTGCAGCTTCTGCAGCATTGCCAAGTTTTAACGAGACAAAATGCAGAGACCCCGCTTGCTGCGTTAATAGAATAGTAAATCGTCCGTCACTATGCCGACATGGTTGCGCAGACTGCCTAATTAGAAACTTCCCTGAAGCGGCCCGACATCACCGTTGCTGGCAGATTACTGTGCTTGTTTAAATCTTGCGTCATTCTCTTCTGCAAGCAGCTCTGAGATTGCAAGCAGCTTTCAGTGATTTTAGGGCACTAAAGTTACAACGTGTTCTTTAAATCAAGGCCGAGAGTGAACTTACTGAAACGTCTCTAAAGTTCCTGGTGTTTGAATCTGCAGGTTTTCCCTGGACAACAACTTGTGCTTGCAAGAAAAAAAAAATCTCTTTCAAGACTAACGTCTCCCTGGCTGATTTCACTTACTTGAGATTTTTGTTTTGTTTGTTTCAAGAACAGCGGCTCCGGCAGGCGGAGTTGCAATTCTGGCCACACCAACTGCATGCGGCTAAGGTATCTAAATAAATAAAAAAAATTACGAGGAACTTTAGCGGCTAAAGTGGTGAAAGGCGAAAGCCTGAGTGCTGCATTCTGCTACGAGATTGTTCACTGCACATTTTGTTCGTGCATTAATTAACTGCCAATTAATGACGCTTAAGCTTCGCCTTTAGGAGTGGAACGCGACAGCGTGTTGTAGCGCTGCCACGGAGGCAATAAAGAAAAAAAAAGTCCAAGGAACGCCACCATCCGTTCGGCACGATGTGTTGCCCTTTGAACGCAACGCTTTTTGAGGAAAGGAAATGGGGCTGTAATTCTCCGTCATCTCGGTGGACACCTGAGCCGCACCGTACAGGAAGGGAAGAAGTGTGAGTGAAAGAAGACAAAGAGGAGCCGTAATGAAGAAAATGAAAATTGTATTTGAGGAAAGGAAATTACGCATTAACTGTCACATATCTCAGTAGACACTAGGCGAAAATTGTATTTTAGGAAAGGAAGTTGCGCAGTAACTGTCTCACATATTTCGGTAGACACCCGTCAAAATTCGCGCGCGGTGACGTCACGACAATTTGGATCAATCTAAAACGCGGACAAATACGCCTTGCTCGTCGGTAAATTGCTTTTTGAGGAAAGGAAATGTATCTGTCTCTCATATCTCGGTGGACACCTAAACTTCGCCGTAACGGGAAGGGAGGAAGATGGGAGTGAACGAAGACACCGTATTAACTAGACGCACCTTTGTTCATTTCAAACCATCGAGCTGGCATGGATTGTCATGAGCCAAAGCCAGGCAATAAAGAAAAAAAAACAGCTGGCATGGCGGAGTGGTAGCGTGCTCGACTCGCACTCCGGAGACCGGGGATCGATTCCCAAGCTCGGCCAATTTCTTACTCGGTTTTATTTATTTATCTGGTCTGACTATAAATGTTAATTAGACTAATTCGTGAAGTAAGCAATTAACTAAACTAAGTCAAACTTACTTGTAGCATCACTATAGGATCCCTTTAATTGGTTGCATGGTTAGTAGCCAAAGTACAATTGGCCCCATTTGAAATTTGCGCACTGTGACGTCACGACCGTTTCGACCAATTGAAAAGCGTGACATTTCTGTCGACAGCTCCTGCTTACAACGATGAGGCATTAAAGGCTTCCGCCTTAAAACTCAATCCTCATGTTTCGCGTTGTCCTCTAGCAAAGACAGGGGGAGCCGACCTGCTTTCGTCAGGCTCGATTCTTACTGAACTTTCCGTTTGTACGAAAAAAAGTGGTACGGAAATTTTCTGTATGTTTTTTATTTTACATTTTCTTCAGACTCTTCACTCCATCTTTGCCTACTTTGCTCGCTTGGCATTTCTACAGTCATCGCAATGGAATCTCAGTAGACAATGGCGCAGGGCAAGTAGTGGGACTAATTTGTTTTGGTAGGTTTCGTTGTTTTCGTTTAGGAGACAACAAAAAGCGTAGACGCCGAGCAAACAGTCGCTTGAGCTCCTCGCACGCCTCAGGTTTTCAAGCAAATAAGAACCTGTATTGCATGTAGAAAAGCTTGTTAAGGTTGATGCTTTTAACTGTACTCTTTGGAAGCCGGGAACACCGCCGCGCTGCAGCCACACCATTTCAATCAACTTTACGATCAGAAAAGAGCCTTCTGAGAATTTAAACCAACACATGCAGGTAAGTGACATCCTAGTCGAAATCAAAAGGAAGAAATATTCTTGGGCAAGGCATATAATGAGAAGGCAGATAACCGTCGGTCTTTATGGGTAACGGAGCGGATACCAAGAGAATGCAAGCGCAGCAGGGGGCGGCAGAAAGTTAGGTGGGCGGATGAGATTAAGAAGCTTGCAGGGGTACGGTGGCCGCAGCTGGCAAAGGACAGGGTTAATTGGAGAGACATGGGAGACGCCTTTGCCCTGCAGTGGGCGTAGTCAGGCTGATGATGACGATGGTAATGCATAATGTTTTGCCTGCCAAAACTGTGCCTACGACCAAGAGGCATGCCATGCCGGAGGGCTTCAGATTAAGTTATGCTCGCATGAAGCCTTCGTACGCAGCAGCTTAGTAATCCTAGGTAATGAGAGTTTTTGTAGGGATTGTCAAGCAGGCGGATCAGGCTGTCTCGCTTCCTTTGAATCCGCAGCATCGCCAACTTCCACCAGGCTGGGCGCAAACTCTTAAAGTTTGCTTAAAGTGGTGAAGGCTAACGGGTTCGCGAGCGAGAACGCATGAACTTTGTAAGCCGGCGAAAAAAAAAATGAACTCGAAACCAGTTCAGCATCGCGTAAACTAGCTCCGGAACCTACGCAAACTTAGGTGGACACGGATAGTTAGTCAGTCGCGTTTTCCAAACACAAACAGGCATGAGAGACTCTCTCGCTTGAGATGCAATGCAGCGAATTCTGGCGATGTAAAGTTAAGTGCTTGCGGCTGTTGCTGGCCTCGGTAGAATGCGCGTCAGCAGCTCCACGCCGATTTATTCTTCGTTTTTTCTCAACATAGCAGCCTCAGTGACGCGAGCTCTCACCAGCACCTGGCGAGTGCTTGCACGGATCAACACGTTTAACAGTAAACCAGCTGTTTTATTCATTTCTGGATGGCGGAAAGAGTGAGTGATTCCATTCTCACGAGTTGTCTTTGCCAACCCCGCTTCTAAGTGAGCAGTGCTTAGGCTTACTTGTTTTTTTATTTTCATCCCAGTATCGTTCTTTATTGCAAACTTACCGCCTCCAAACAAGGCCTGCCTTTGGTTCGTCTACACCGGAAGCTATTGTACGGGACAAAAATGGCGTAAAACTATCCACATTGCATGTACATGGTGCTCCAATCTGGCAACTTCAGTTGTAATTATCTCAGCAATGAATCCTTATCATTCAACTCGGTCAAAACACTGTCTGTGCTTCCAAAGGGTAATCTGCAGAAGTGCAGCTTATTGTTTCCTTTATTATGCCAATTTAATATTCCAGACAACGAGCGTTCTTCTATTTCGCCACCATCGCAATGCTGCATCAGTGGCGGAGCTCGAATCCACAACATCGTATTTAGTAGCAGAACACGCAGGACACGGAGCGACAGCGTCGAGTAGAGGTTCCGAAGGCTCAGGGACGGGCGCATAACCCAGGGAACCCAGACACGGCCGTTCTGCGCAAGTACTGCACAATGCATCCGCCGCTGGCGGCCGTCAAAGATTGAGGCTTCACACATACCTCGGGTTTTTCAGCTTTGCTAGTGAAGAAGTGCTTTCGTGCTAAAAGAGGAACGCAGTGAGAAGAATGTACACGGAATTATGCATGCCGTACATCGTCGCCACATAGTAGCCCAACTTGGCGCTGTTCAAAAAGTGGCCACGGAAAAACAGGCTGGAGAAGCTGGTTAAGCGGAGAGACCGTGAGGGAGACGGTTTTTCTCACGGAAAAGTTTAGGCCTCGTGAAAAGCAGCTCTTCCGTTGAAAGTTCGGCGAGTTAGAATGAAGCCAAACAGTCCTGGAAGGACGAAAACAACGCGGAAGAAGAAAATGCTGCTGGAATACGAAACGAAAGCCTGGTCGCACGAGAAGTAAAGGGGACAAGTGGCCAGAAAGGAAGAAAAGAACACCTCAAGGTCAAAGAGAAAATGACGAAGAGAAGCAAATAATCTGCATGTCCGCGTGGTGTGTGTGATCGGTTTCCGTTCGGAAAAGACGTGTGTACTAACGACTTAATCCATTAGGCTTCTCCGACTCGCCATTAATTTTTTTTCTTTCGCACTAGCGTATCCGTAAACATGACAGCTTCTAACGTATGAGCGAGATCTCCTCAACCTTAATAATGACGTTCAGTTTGGGCTTGCTCCACTGCGGCCCTTTTCTGCGGCTCCTGGCAGCGAGCCAGAGATCCTGATGCAGTGTTTTCTGTGGCGCGTGCAGTGAAGAACTACAACACTGTGTTTCTTTCTGTGCCCAGCCATTCAGTGTCTTTTTTTTCGTGCATCGTTAACTAGTCTTCATGTTAGACCTTCGCTTTATTTCCTTGAACTCGCCTAGTTGAAGGTCGTTTCCAGGAAGACGAGTTACTTATCATGTAGTTTGCTTTATTCGCTACTCTCAGGTTAGAAGCTCGGAGGTTTTTCTACCGGATTTGTTCCTTCTACTTCATTTAAGCATGAGGTAAACAGTCTGAGCTCCTGTACTTCGAGCAATATCGCCCCAACATTATTCTGACGCTTGTGGTGCTTGCCAAAATGCTTCCTACCGAACAGCATGCAGATTAGGCCGCGCTTCCTTTCAGAAATTCTGTGCAATGCACTTGAAGTTGACGCTGTAGTTTGTTCACTCCAAAGGCAGTGCCGGCGAAAGAACTGTGCCTCACTACCGCTGCGCGCTTTCTTTTTCAGTGTTATAAACGCCTCTTCTTTCAATGCATTCAGCTCAACCAAACTGATTTAGTCGCAGTAATAGAATCTGTCATTCCAAGGGTGCTCACATTTCGGATTACTTCGTTGCACGTAAGAGCAGTATTTCTTTCGGCCAACGTTGACATGTTTAACATCGCGTGGAACTGGGTTCGCCCATGTGTAGACTGCGACGATGACGCCTACCATCCTTCATAGGGAGTGACAAGCGTTGCCAGCCAAGCCATGTGGCTAACTGTGCTCTAGATGAAGTGAAAGTGTTGAGAGCTTACAATGTGTACTAAGCTAAAGTTCAGAAAAATACGCAAATCAGCTCCGCAATGACGTTATTTATCAACCGCAAGCGTGCTCCTAAAACACACGGGGTATTTCAGATGACTTAAGCTTAAAAACGCGACAGCGTCGTGTATAGTTATAGGCAGTCTTTTTGTGAAGGTCCGTATTTTTTGGTTTGTGAAATGTGTAGTAGAAAACAAAAATAATTTAAGTCATTAGCTAATGAATAGTTACACCTTAAGAAATAACCTAACTTTTTCACTGTTAAATTTAGTGAAATATTTATATACAAATTTTTTCAGCAAATTGATAAATGACCATTTGCGCTGTTTTCTTCTAATTAGCATTAGCATGTTTCGTTTCTTTCCAGCTTACAGAAAAACCAGCGAGATTTTAAAACTGTCACACGACTATGCGCTGCCGCATCGCGATGTTAGCACCCTCAAATGTGCCCCCTTTAAAAGAAACTGATTACAAAAAACTGAAAATTGTGGGTACTTTCTTCAACCCCTCCACGCATGGGGTCAGTACATAGCGCAAGAGTGGGCTTCCTTACATGTCCCACTGCGTGGTTCGAGCACCGAGCCGTAAGGGGTCCGGTCTGCTCTTGCCGCGCTCGTGCGCTGTGAATCCAAGAGAAGTAGCACGTTTGCAGCACACGTATTTATTGTGCAGACAACTACGATACACACATACACAAGCACTGCATGCGGCACTCCTTCAACCCGTGCGCACCTGGCATCCACCGCCACCCGACAGCGGGCCGCAGACGATGCGCGCGCAGACCGGTGCGGCGGGAAAACTCTAGTGAGAGCCGCGGCTGACTCGGGTCAGCGGCGGCGGTTACTCGGCGGATTTCGCCGGGCGCTCGCAGGTTCCGCAAGGGTGGGGCGCGAGGCTCTCGGCTTGAGATCTTCGGGACATGTGCGACAGGGTAAGCGAATGCCCGTCAGCAAAGGCCTCGGGGACAGCGAATATCGGTCGCTCACGTACCTTGCCGCTTGCGTCGGTCCGTGTCCCGCCCTCGTCGCACGCCCGCCACCAACTTCCCCTCGCTCCCGCAACCGGCTACCGAACAGCACAACTTCGCCCCTACGTCACACCCCGCAGCCCAATCAGCGGACCACGTAGCAATGATGGCGATTCTTGGTGAGAATTGCAAACACAGTAAACAAGGGGGAAAAAAAAGAAAATAATAATAAAACAAAAAACAAAAAAAGAACGGCTGAGCATGGTGGCGGTTGCCACCGCCCCGTTTCAAAGGGGGCGCTCCTATCCATCCATCCATCCATCCATACGTCACGGATGAAAAGCTGCTGAGAAAATCGAGTGCCGCCAAGCAATACCTCGCGCAAAAAGACCGCGCAATGTGCAACGCATTCTTGGCTTAACCAAGCTAAGCCTGGGCATTTTTTTTAGTCATTGCGGTATTGCGTAAGTGTTTTCCTTCAATTGGAGTGCATTTTAGTGTGCTGGCATCTCCACGTGAGAGTACTGAGTCATCTGACAACTTTAGTATCTCGCGGGCTTTACTGCAGCTCGAAGAACGAAGCACGCTAAAGCTTATATTAAAAAAGAACAACACAGATGGGCATAAATTGTGTAGCTCTGCAACTGTTAAATTGAAAATTTTGTGGTAAGGACAAGAACTAAAATTAAGCTTATTTGTTTTTGCTCATTACCAAATCAGGCGCCTTAACAAAGTAATGTGACCAGAACAATAACTATATCCTGGACCAGTCGTTTCTTAGCAGATCGCGTTGTCGTTGTGATACCTTGGCTCAAGTTACCTGAAACTCGCTGCAGATGTAGTTGGGAAAATAAGGTGAGTGCTAGTTACCTCCAAGGGGCGCGCAGTATGAATAAATACTGAAATCGCTCTGCGAGCGATGCTTTCGTCTACATTGCAAACTAAGCTTTAGAACAGGGTAATCGTGTTCTCCTTTTACGTGCTGAAAGCTTAGTCAGTTCGACCCCGTTATAATCAGCCGTCCTTCGTAGCCTTAATGATGCTGCGTGTCTTTACAGTGATGTAGATTGTAGATTAAATTAGGTGTGGTGTTACCAATATTAGACAGTCCTGTATACGGCCAAGTCCGTTGTGAATATTCATAGGCTCTGACTCTCTGATTATGTCCGAAAAAATAATACTGTATGTAAAATAAAAACAGCATTGATCTATTTGAGGAAATCACAGTGATATGGATTTTTTTATCTTCTCTCAGCGTAACACCGTATATTCATTTTATTGAAATGACACTGATTATGACGCTAGGTCGCTTTATGGCCACCAACCTTCGGTTTTATTTTCACTTATGTTTTAAGTTTCGGAAGGATAGAATAATTAGTATAGTAGCTTGAGAGGCTAATGTTATTTTACATCTGCACGTTTCGGTGTTTATTCCAGTCTACTGCACAGAGATTTATTTTTTATTTCTGCAATAACAGCTGTGATTTTTAGCGTTTTATTCCTGGGCCTTTGTTGTATCTGGAGTGATGCATGAAAAATGTAAAAGCTGTTTTCTTCCACCCGGATAACCCCATTTTTTTCAAATGCAAAGATTAGTGCAGACTAATAAAAGCTGTGAAGCTGGAAGCCCACTTCACCGAAATACTTGACATCGAAACAAAACACGCTCGTCTTAAGCGCGGTATTTAACAGGAGAAATTAAGGCCATCCTCTCGTCTTATAAAAGCGAAGTCTCGTTCCAAAGCGAGAAGTGGTACAGGAATAATGACGAGATGGGCGTGATAATTTTGACTAGCATGTTTAAAATTTTTGGTTGTGCCTTTCAGTCGCACTAGTTGTATTCATGCCAGCTGTCTCGGTGTGTCGGGCAAAAAATGTAATCTTCTTAAGTGCTCATCGCCGAGATAAAACGATTACAAACCTGGGAAGACATAGAAGCGTTGAGTGGGTCAATATTTGAATCCCTAAAATGAGGTTTCTTTAAGTTAAGCACCAACACCCGTGGAATGGCTTAATTTTTATGGGCTTCGCGTGCAAAAAAAAAAACAAAAAAACAACGATATCACGAAAGGTCTCGCGAACAGTCTGTTATTGACAGCACTTCCTGTTTTTACATTTGCGATTCAAAAGACCGGATGAGGAAAATTTATCGAAGAACAAGAAGAGGGAGTTAATAAAAATGGAAGAACGTGATTTCTCTCTTTCTTCATTTTTTTTTTAAGGAAAAAGTACTAAAAATATAGTCCGTAAGCTTACCGAAGTACACGAAGACGCTATAGTTTTCGCCAACACGGAGAGTGAAGTCGCAAAATTGGGCACAAAACAGGTTAAGCTGGCTTCAATACAAGCTGATTTCTTAATCCTAGGCTAGAGCCAAAAAAAGAAAAAGAAAACACTGAGACAACACAAATGCGCCACAAGATGTTTCATCTCGTTGAAAACAGGGCTTTCTGAACCTAAGAGGATTAGAATATTTCGTTCATTGGTATCTAGAGGATTATTTGAAGAGGTGGGCCACCCATCACGCAGAAAGTTCCAGCGCTTTATCCGCGCATGTTCTCGTATGCCGTGTTGTTGGTGCAAAGAAATGAGCTCTGCCTTACTTGCTTCGCACTGATCCCTGCTGACTGAAGGCGGCACATGGAGGTTAATCAAACGGGGAACAGTACAAGAGGAAGGGCTGGAAAGCATCCCAGCCTCCGAGCTACATTTTTTCTAGGACTGTTCTTCAATTTAATGAAATACCTAAACAGTGATTCTTGCTATGTGCGCACTTCCCGGATTACGCACCAGTGCCACAAACTATACGCTGTCACAAGCCGCTTGTTGCACACAATTAATGAACCACAAAAGGGCTGGATTGCTTAGCGTTCTTTCGTTTTGGTGTATATTTCTGCTCATATGTAGCTCATAGCACGGTTTTCACGAAAACAAACCTACAGAGCTAGCCGTAGCTTTAGATCTAAAAGAAAACCTCCTGCAAAATTGTGAGCCCAGCCTTGTATCTTGTTGTTTTCGTGCATTATACAGAGGCTTTTGATCAAATTAATTAAAATTTGTGCTGTCAAAGCCTTCCCGAAGGCTACAGGAATGACGGCAGGTGCGCAATTCCCAACGATCGCTGCTTATTTAGGAAGCGCGCGGCTTAAGCATACAGTGTTCTTGCGAGGATTCATTGTTATTTTGTGGGACAGACCATGCACTAATGGCGGTAGCACTACCTTCAAGCTTACATTATCGTTGGGAGCGCCGCAGTGGCTCAGCATTCCTTCCCAAAATACGCATACAAGTTAAGCTGAGTACTCTAGCTCTATCCGGTCGACCGTGGCCACTTAAGGTGGTGGGCTCGATTGCCGTCCCATAGGAAGCAATTTATGACCCTCTATGCTTGTGCGAATAATGGCCATGAATTTCCTTATTTTTCAGTTTCATGCCTGAATAGGAAAATTTGTCAAGTATCCTGTTGTCTTATTTTTAATTCCTTTTCGGTTGCCCCAACCTATTCTTTGTCTAGACTATTGCATTGGAAACCTCAGAAAACAAGTACAACTTCAAAGTACTACACACAACGTGGCCAAAAGACATAAGAATGGTGCACAGCATTTTCGAAGGCATATATATCGATCACATCATTATGTAATTCAATTCTACACCACCAAAGCTCAGTCAGAGAGGTTTCTCCCTTTTCCTGATCGGAAGTAGCAGTGCCATGTCATCTCCAACTGTAGTCTCAATCACAGATGAAGCTTTTTTTGATATGATATACCGACGCGACTAGTATTAGCTAAAACATGCATCGTAACCATACCATTCTACGGAATCAGACTGTAGGTTGCTTCCGTGAAATTCCAGTTTCTGATTTCATGAAACTACGCTTGGTTACGAACGCTGTGGCTGTGTGTTCTTCGGCTCGCTTTCAATCTGACTTGACCCTAGAAATGTCTGCACAGTTACTTTGACCGTGTTATTTGCATTAACCGCACACGTCATAGAATGGAAGTTTGCTGAACAAGCTCCTCTCAATTTATCACCTCCGAAATATTCTGTTTGCCGTCGGTTGTTTCTTTCAATGAAGAAGGTACAATACTTCCCAGGTTTCCCTAGCAATACTGGCGACAGCGCCTGTAGAGCATCGCTTGCCCGCAAGAATCCATTACGAAATTTATTCCCACTGGAAACCCTCGCTGTTGGCCGGACTTGCAGTACGTGCAAAACACTTGGAGTTTGGAGTCTATTTACGCTTTTGAAACTCGTCTAGAACAGCAGTGGCGACGTCAGCATTCTGTTATTTCTGCACTGACGATGCAACTTCAGCGAAACGCTGTTGAAACCGCGTCAGGCATCTTTATAGCATTTTTGTGGCTCTTTTTCCTTCGGCGTATTGGGTGAAAGTGGGTCGTGTTGTGTCCGGTTTTATGGCGCATAGGCAGCTAAGGCCATCATGCGCGAAGCTCAAGGTATAGGGTGAAAGGGGGGAGGGAGGGGTTCGGTATTGTTAGCTCCTACGCTCAAACACTACGTCAACGTGCTTTGCATAAAGAAGAAGCCACTGAACGATAAAAGCTGATTTGGTATTTTGTGTGACTGCGTCTACTCTTGGAAACGACCTTGGAGCTCGATATACAGATTACTTTTCCTTGGAAATCTTACAAGTGACTGTGCATTTTTGTCGTAATGGCCCTGTACTGTATTGTACCCTTCAAATATTCCACTTCAGCTCATCGGTTGAAGAATATGTTCGTCAGATGAGCCTCAGAAAATATTAAGGCGGAAGCCTTTAATGTCTCATCGTTGTAAGCAGCAGTTGTCGACAGAAAATGTCACGCTTTTCAGTTGGTGGAAACGGTCGTGACGTTACAGTGCGCGAATTTCAAACGGGGCCAATTGTACTTTGGCTAGTAACCATGCAACCAATTGAAGGGATCGTATAGTGATGCTCCAAGTAAGTGGGACTGAGCTTAGTTAATTGATTAATTACCCAATTAGCCTAATTAGCGTTACTAGTCAGGCCATATAAGAAAATAAAACCGATTAAGAAATTGGTCGAGCTCAGGAATCGAACCCCGGTCTTCGGCGTGAGAAACGAGCATGCTATCCACTCCGCCATGCCAGCTCGATGGTTTGGAATGAACAAAGGCGCGTCTAGTGAATACGGTGTCTTCACTCACTCTCATCCTCCTCCATTTCCTTCCGGTGAGGTTTAGGTGTCCACCGACAAATGAGAGACAGATACATTTCCTTTCCTCAAAAACCAATTTACCGACGAGCGAGGCGTAGAACCGAATGGGCGATGGCGTTCTATGGACTCCTTGGCAGCGTTGCAAGACACTGTCGCGTTCCACTCTTAGGGGCGAAGCTTAACATCTTAAGCACACATCAGTGACCACACTTTAGGTCAAAAAAGTGCCCCCCTGAATTTTGTGAGACAGTTACTGCGTAATTTCCTTTCCTCAAATACAATTTGCATTTTCTTCATTACGGCTCCTCTTTATCTATCTTCTTTCACTTCCAATTCCTCCCTTCCTCTACGGTGCGGTTCAGGTGTCCACCGAGATGACAGAGAATTACTGCGCCATTTCCTTTCCTCAAAAAGCGTTGCGTTCAAAGGGTAAGGCATCGCGCCGAACGGGTGGTGGCGTTCCGTGGACTCCCTGGCAGCGCTACAACGCGCTGTCGCGTTCCACTCCTAAAGGCGAAGCCTAATTGTCATTAATTAGCAGTTAATTAGTATTCAGGCATTAATCAGTAATTAACCATTAATTAGTGATTTGTCATCACTTAGTAATTAGTACTCAATTATATGTGACGCCACCAGTGCCACAGAAACAGCGAAGGTGGTGCTGAAAACGCTTCCGCCTATACCCACTTTCTACAGTCAAAGTGCCCCCTGAATTTTTTATCTATCTGTTGATTGCAAAGTGGAGCAATCACCGGTAAACATGGCAAACTTAAAAAACACTGAGAGAGCGCAACTCAGGACACCGCCCGTTTTCGTGAATGCTCTTGCTCTCTGGAATTCTTAAAGACAACCGCCTAGACAAACAAAAGAAAGAAAGACGTAATAGACAGTTTCATCCATACTTATTGCAAAAACAATTTACAGTCACTGACCAAGTCCAACAACGTGTCATATTTTTGCCAAAGGACCAAGTCTGATAACGCGGCTTCCGCTTGAATCATCCTTCAAGCAATCTACGACCGGGACCACGGCCGCAGGGCAGGAAGCATGCCACAGATCTAAACCCAGTCATTACGTCACAAACTTCGCATTTAAAATGTCATCTGCTTGTCGTGTCCCACTAGTCGTGATCAAGAAACCCGTATGAGTTCAGAAGAGTTTTTCTCTGTTCTCTGACTTGGTCACTCCTACTATGCCTGACCAGACGAATTTTCTTCGAATATTCTGCAATACGCAATGTGGTCAGCCGAAGCAGTTTGCTTTGGCCTCCTGCATCAGTTCTGAGCAAAATGAAGTGTAGGAGTTCACTAAATATAGCAGTCTGCCTGTGCCAAGTTTTCATGTTACTGCGAAAGCCACAAGTCGCCTGCTTGCGGCTAAGTCACACAAATGAAGGATTCGTAGCACTATATGCACCTTTGAAAAATTGCTATATGAATGAAATTGCCTTATTACACTGCTGTATATAGGGCAAGTGAACTACAGATTGCACACATTTATTCAAAGGGTTGAGCATGGGGATCTATATAACTGCATCTTTTCGCAGCTTAGTGTGAACCCGTAACATTTGCTGGAAAAAATAAGTGTATTATAAAATTTAACAACTTTGACTTGAAGCAACTTTTCTAGTATTTTGTAAAGAAAGGGTAGAATAGAGAATAGAGCTTACTATAATCTTTTCACAACGAGAACAGAGAAGAGCTTACTCTACACTCGATAGTGCTTGCGGCGCGTCGCTTGCCGACGTCAATTCATAAAAAATTTATTCACATTGGCAATAATTACGGTTGGCCAAGCTTCAAGTACATGTAAGGCACTGAAAATCAGTGTATTTTTACTTTTTCAACATTTCTTCAAAAGCAGAGCCGATGTCAGCACTCTGTTATTTCTCCCCTTATCATGTCATTTCAGCGAAGCGCTGTTGCAACGCCGTCAGGCAACATCGAAGTATTTTTGTCGCTGCTTTTACGCCATCATGTTTTCATAAAGAAGACGACACTCAATAATAAAAGCACATTCTGTATTTTTTCTGACTGCATGCACCCTTTGGAAAGACCCTCTCTAAGCTCGATTTTCCGTTTGGTTTATCTAGGGAGCCTTAAAGGCGATTGCACATTTCTATAAAATGAATGACCATTTATTGTATGCCCCCTTAAAATTTCTCTTTCGTTCATCGATTCAAGGCGCGGTCCATCAGGTGAGCCTGAGAGCACAATCAGAGAGAAAAAAAAATTGGAGAACAGGCAAAGCTCCGCCTTAAGGTTGTGACCCTACGGCGTAATGGGTTAGTTCCCATACATTCAGGAGGTTATTCTCTGCTTGATATTCTTGGATCGCTGAGAGTCCTAGTACCCCTCCTGTCGCTGTGATGCAGTGATGAAGCGATGCGCCACTGCCCTGCGAAAGCCAGCGTTACCAGCGGTTCGCTGATCTTCCTGAGTGACCAATGATTAATTTAAATACCACCTGCCACGGTGGGCAGTTTGCTCACTATCCGGTGGCCAGGTTGCGATGACGCCACATGGTCACGTGACCTAGGTGGCCCACCTGCCTCCTAGTAAAACTCTTGTGTGGGCTAGCTGGTACATGAGAATTACAAAGGAAGGCAGACCGACAGACGAAGACCGGTCCTGCCGTTTCGTGTCTCTCCTTTGATGATGATGATGATGATGATGTCCTCAGGCTTATTATTCGCCTGTCATGCCGTCTTCTTCTGCCTCCTATGACTCTGGGGACCACCTGCCAGAAAGGAATATTAATTTTTTTTCCGGAGCCCTCCACTATAGCACCCTTTCCTTCCCCTCTTTTCCAGCCTTTCGGCTGAAATCACAGTGTAGTAATTAGGAAGAGCCCATCAGGATTTTTTTAAATGTTTTATTCTTCTCCGCTAATGTCTTTATCCACTCAGAGTCGTACTCGTGATGTTTCGCTCACAAGCACGACAACGCCGACGTAGGATTTTCTGGCGACCTGGACTTTAACGCAATCGGGTTAAAATCTCTTTTGTCTTCAAAACAAGGGCGCACAATCACCTGTAAGCTTGGTAAACTTCAAACGCCGCAAAAGCGCAGCTCTAGTAAAAAAAGAAGAAACGGAAGACTCTGTTGAGGGTATCATTCGTGCTTCGTGTTCTGCGACGGGAGTGTTTGCTGCGCTCTGCTGCACTGTTTCTGAGTAAAACAATTTGCAGAAGTTCACTAAATATATTGGGCACCTAAACGCATACTTCATGGTAGTAACGGACGCCACAAGGTGCCTGGCTATAGCTGCATACAAAGGAGGACCACGCAGAACTATTATCGCATTTGAAAAAATTGTTATACTAATGAATTTTGCATAATTATATCACCGAAAACACAAGTCAGCTGGAGATTGCACAAAATGCTCCAACTTGTTGTACACTGGGCGCAAGAACATAACAGTAGTATTTCGCAGCCTAGTTTCAGCCCTGAACATTGTGTTGGGAAGAAACTAATGTTTAATTTTTCCAAATGGCTAATGTAAGAGGGTTGCAAAACTAGCTTGGTCCATTGAAAGTTACTGCTTAAGCTTCTAAAAAATATGCATTCTCCTCGACATCATCATCAGCGGCAGCATACCATCACAGTCCTCATATCGCCCCGTTTAAGCCATCATCACGAGTACTAGAACTTGAGCATACATCTCTAGCTGCCAGTCGTGCCAAGGACCATCGACTTTTGTACGACGAGTAAACACGTGCTTTGTGGTCGTCAGCGCTTATAAAATGGCTTCTTCAGAGACTCGCGCCTTGTTCAGAAATGGGATTGTTTAATCCGACAGGACTCTTAGCACGGGAAATATCTCTCTCAAGGACCTCTTTTTTGCATGTTTGTAACATAGGACAAAATATTCATCACGGTCGGCAGTATCCAACCACACTCGACATTGTCTCTCATATTTGCGCAAATAGAGCGCTCCGCACCAAGTGACTTTTCGCTTTCGAAGGAAGAAAGGCAGTGAGAAATGGGGAGCTTCTTCAATTGCTCCGATTCCGGCGTCCTTTGCCTAGCTGCACTCGGGCCACGATCAAATCAGTTCGTAAAGAAAGTTAATGGGTTTGTTCGACTTGGTCCTCAAACACACGCGGTGGCTCTCTCTTTCCTAGCAAAGCTGCAGGGGAATAGATGAGTGCGCCCACCTTTTCAGACGTCTTGGCCTACTTAGCTAATGAACTCCTCTGGTCAGCCCGCTCAAGTATTGCGCGCGTGGGCTCAAACCTGCGCGATCTCGCTGCACACCGGTCTGCACAGCTTCAACACGAGGCAATATCCGCTCTGTTTACGGAGCACTCGAGTCGCTGTAAAAGTTACCGTACAGCCTTGGCGCACAATCTGGAAGTGAAAAACAGCCTTTTTTGCTCCCACACTAAGGCTTAGACTGTGCTGTTTTATTTCCGGCTGTGGAAGGCTGCTGGGACGAAATTCATGTTTCGATCGACTTGCATGCCCAGTAAACTGACGCGGTGTCTACATAGACGAACGGCTATCAGTGCGTTGCTAGCCTTAATATATGCAGCTGAGAACAGGTAATGTGCATATCCTAAGGTGTTGCTAGCTGGAAGAAGGTAAAGTGAAGCTGGCTTAGTTTAGTTTATGAGATTTAAGGTCCCAAAGCGACTCGGGTTATAAGAGACGCTGTAGTGGAGGGCTCCGGATAATTTAGACCACCTCGAGTTCTTTAATGTGTACAGATATGGCACAGCACACAGGCCTCTAGCATTTTGCCCCCATCAGAATGCGACCGCCCCCGCTGAACCCGCGCCATTTGGGTCAGCAGTCGAGCCCCATAACCACTGAGCCCCCGCAGTGGCAGTAAAATGAAGCGTTATGTTGGAAATAGATTTTCGTCCAAAAAAACGAACAGCGTCGACATCTGTCATGAGTACATGAAGGGTATTCGTGCGTGGGAGGTGGGCCGTCATATGCTGGCAAACGAAGGTGAGCATCTATGTAAATAAGCGGCAGAAACTCTGTGGCAGCTCTTCAAGGTTCTATGGTATCGAAAATTAGTATTCAGTCTTTAAAAGTGATCTTGAAAAAAAAAATTGCCAAAGTCTGTGCATGTTCTCGGCTCAAATTGTTGGATTTTCAAATGAAGTAAACTTTGAGTGCAATGCAGTCACGAAAAAATTTTGAAGACGACCCCATACGAGAGCTCACATTCCGGGTGTTCGTGGATTGGGAGGGAAAACTGGATCTACCACTAGAACCTGCAGCAGGTAGAGCAGGCGGCAGGTATGAAGTGTTTTGTTATCATGGGTGCAGTGTAATCTTGCTTCTAGGTTAGAGATTAGCTTATCTATTGCGTTTTCTATATATTGAGATCCTCTTCGAGTTTAGTATATCCTGGGAAGACTGCAGTCTTGCATGAAATCAATAAGCATTGCGTTTTGACGAGTCGGTTCTTCATGCTTTCAGAAATATTTGCGCACACACAGGATAGGACACGAACGGGGAAAGACACCTATTTTGGGACACACATTTGTGTGTGCCCCTTTCATGTATTGTCTTTTGTGCGCGTAAATACTTCCTAAAGCGCGAGATGCATTGACACGCTTTGACCGTCGCCGCTGTGCTAGCCGTAAACACGCTCGAGCTGGCTTCTTCAACAAGCACGACATTCCTCACTACGGCATTCCATTTCGCTTCACAGAAGAAGCATTACGACGGGCCTTCTAGGAAGAAATTGGGAAACGGAGCTTTAAAGTCAAACGTGCCGTGAGCCTTTCGATCAATGTAACGTTTGGAGAGAGGTACAATCATGTCATTTCACATTCACGCAGTGTGCAGTTGCCCTGAAAAGTTACGATGCACTCAGCGAAAATTGTGGGACCGTGTCGTCACAAAGAGCAAGAACGTCTGGCCTTAATAAAGTATGCCGTAAAAACAGCCCTGTCAAATACACGGCACCTATTTCTCACTTTGTCTCTTTTCCGTTAGAAGCAGCAGTGCTTAACACTGCGCAGCGTAAAGTGGTAAGCGGATGCAGATGCATTAAGGCAAGTCCATCATTCAACTACTTAGTTATGGAGCTCTTCATGCTCTCTGGGCACGACGAACTGGGGCACGGAAAACAACCTGAATTCGTTTCCGGTTCGCAACGATCCACATAAAAATGTTGGAATGAAAACCATGGGGCATGTCCAGCTTCTGAGATCTAACGAATGCGTGTAGTCATTCCTTAAGAATATGCCAACCGCCATGGCACTCATAAAGGCTTGTGCTGTGTTTTTGTGGTGCCTTAGAGATCTCTGCTTTGTTCCTCTTTGAGAAAGCCCTTCAATTTTCAGAGTTTTTCGGGGCATTGTGTTGTACAGTTTACAAATTTATTTCCTTTCGCCGTATAATAAAACAGTATCTGCAAGTTTGAACTGATAGAGGGCGTGTGCTATGCATACTATTTTTAGTTTTTTTTAGCTTCTCTTATGTAGCCACTACCCCATCAAGTCCCAGCTTTTGTTCGGATATGACGCAACCGAAAGCGTCAGGAAAAATGGTTTTCTCAACGCTCTCACAAATGGAATACAAAGGACGTAAAATTGCCCTGTACTCGCCCTTTAGCCCCGCCGCCAGCCCTAAAAGACTGTCGACTGTTGGAAACCTTTAAAAAATATGTGTTCTCAATACGAAAATTTACGAAATGTTTATGACGCGATTAGGGTCCAGTGCTGATATATACGGCCGCCTATTTTGGGCAACCGCTATCAAGGGAGCGGTATAATAAGGCTTTTAAGTTAGCCTTCATACGCTACTTTAGAACGTGTGCGAGGAGTTTGCATGTCTGAGTTCGAGTGTAGTGTCAACTTGGTACAAAGTTACAACTTGGTACAAGAGTAATTTTGGACCCGTCCCCGTTGTCACCAGAGAAGGATCCGAATACTAAAAAGAATTGCGTTCGCCATACGCACCATGTGCCGGCGTTAATTCATTAATTCAGCATCCGTTTACCTTGATAGATTACTAGTTTGTTCGGCAGCGATTTAGCTGGCTTGCACTCTACAGGAGCACGTTGTAGATTTAGGCATCATTTCGAGGCGTTTGAATGCATTTGGTTTATGAAACATTTTGATTTACATTAAATACGCAATATATAGTTACAAGAAATCACCTTTCCCTACCATCTCCCAAAAGTTGTGCAACAACAGCAAATAGTTTAGAGTGTTCTATTTGATCGGCTTTCAAGAGCTTTCCTGTTAGCTGGCAATATATGTAAGAAAGAAGACAGCAAACAGGCCAAAAGAATATGAATGCCTGAGGAGAGCAGCGGGGGTAGTTGGTTTCCGTCTACCTACATGAAAAAAGCAAAGATTGCGCTTACATTTTTATACATCCTTGTACGCATGCGCTGCTCCTCTTGAAAAAAAAAAATACAAAAACGTGAACAGCTATGCGTGCGCGCACTTTTTACTATGTTACAGTCATCTCGAGTAGCGTTGCTGCGAACGGTTTTGACGGAGCGCGAAAACGGGAAAAGGAACAGCTCAAACGCTCTACAAACGCATACGAATGAAGCTGCTCTCCGGTAAACCGGCTTAATCCTACGGATGGCAAGGGACTCCCATCTCAGTTGAATGGCATGGCGTCTGGCTGTGCGACGAACAGAGGCGATGCCTCCTGGATCCCGGAAGCTCATTCTGTAGCCTTCGGGCTGCGGTATGCATCGCTGTATTGCTCACTCACGTGCAACTGTTATAAAAATATCAGGGGCCTTTGGAAGCTTCACTTGGTTTCGCCGGTGTTCTCCGGGATCAACCTGCTACCTGTCCATCACGCTGGTGAAAAGGTTTCCGGAAGAAAAAAAAAATTGTACCCACTTACTACGGGCGTTTTTTGTCTTTTTATTTGTTTTTTTTTTTAGATTCCAATTTTGATAACCAGGCTTGTTTTATGAATCCGACTAGATTGATCGGGTCAGGCGAGGGCTTTCCGATTCGCAGATGCATTGCTCTCGAGTTGAGGCAGTGATGATAGTGTTCGTTCCCCGCTTCGACGAACGTGGTGTGAGCATGCAAATACAAAATAAAATGAGGTACGCAAGGTCGTGGCGGGTGGCCGCTGTTTAATTTGCACTATGGATATAGCACTGAACGATGCAACCATTTCATCACCACCACCAATAAGGTTATGTGCTTGGTGGCAGAAATGTGCCTCCCGATGCTCTTAAAGCATTGCAGTTCTGCGCCACATGCGGCCAAATATTCCGATAAACTTCCTCCTCTCATCTCTTCTCTGTTGACGCTTCCATTCATTTTGAGTAACCTCGTAACACAATATCGCCGAACTTTTTGCGAGTGTCTGCTATTACGTGCTGTTAATGTGATATCTTCGCTCTAAAAGAATTAAAAGCCGGATAGAAAATGGGATTCACCAGCGAATCACGCAAGCCTGCCCACTGGGACTAGGAGGGTTTGAGCCGAACCTTTCTCATGTGCCCCACTTGACGCATTTACATTTACAAATTTGACAACCTTATCTTGTCTCGCTGGCGAGCTTAACCCGATTTCGTGACTTCATGTGATGATTTCATGTCTTAAGACTGGCACAATATATCAGTACTCACCGTTAACAGCTGCTGGCACCAAAGGCGCGGGTTAGATCCCGGCCGCGGCGGTCAAATTTCGATGAAGGCGAAATTCTAGAGGCCCGTGTACTGCGCGATGTCAGTGCACGTTAAAAAAACCCCTGGTGGTCAAAATTTCCGAAGCCGCTCACTACGGCGTCTCTCACAGCCTGAGTTGCTTTGAAGCGTTAAACTCACATAAACCATAAGCCATCTCTGTTAACAGAAGCTGTTAGACAATCGCCTGCGTTCGCATTAAGCTATCCGCAGTTTTTATCCTCGAGTGGGCGTCTACACTGGGCCATCTGTGCTGCTGTTTTTTTTAATTGAAAACCTAATTTGTTTTATAGGTAATAATAGATCCAATTACTTTCTTCGTACAGGGGGAATGAAAAACAACTTGGGGTCCTATTTTCTTTAGTGTAATCTAAACTGCAGCGGCAAACAGTGTTGAAGGTCGCCTGCGGTAGCAAGGAATTTTAACGTACAGTACTACCAGTTAGTAGGCGCCCCAATTCTTTTGCTCTTGGAAAGCACGAGCTACTTCATTACGGCTTCTGGCACGAAATTACTCGTGGCAAGCGCCATCCCGCCGTTAATTGCTTAAGCGTACCTCCTCTCGAAACAAATCTCGAGTTTTTCCACTAATCAGAGAGAGCGCTCTTGAGCCTAATAAGTTCTTCGGCCTTCATGATTAACTTAAGGTTCTCTCTCTTTCGGCACTAAAGGCATCTCTGGATCGCTGATCCCCTCTTAGGGAATGTTAATGAGAAAACTTGCCCCAGTTTGGCGGAGTTCCAGAGGCCTTCAGACTATTTATCTCCCCAATCGCCTTTGTTCACTTTGTAATACTTGTAGCAATGTTCGTGGAAGCGTGATGAGGAGTAACGAGACTTTCCGCCTATTCATATTACATGCCGTAATGCCATGTCAGGTAGAAAATGGCGGTGTTTAGCAAAGCAAAACCCAAAGCTGACAGAGCCGTTATTACTTTGTGTCTTTTCTAGAGTTAACGCTTGTTTTCCGTTTATTACTAAGATCACAGCAGTTGCTGTACACTGTTACAAAACGCTCACACCCCACCCCCCTCCCCAACCCTCTTTTTTTTAATTAGCGTAATACATAGTATTCATGAAAAAGCTAAATAGAGTATTAATACGAATCGAATTTGACCTACTTTAGGATATCGCCGCTCCCATGCCTCAAATGAACACTGTGGCTACTCAGAAAACGGGACGATACCAGCGTGGTCATTGCCAGTCGTGATGTTCCTGGCAAACGTACAATTGTACAGAACGTTATTACTTTATTACTCTCGAATGAGACTGCAGAAAGGGAAAGAAAAATAACGCGCGGTCTGGACACTCTAGCGCAGTACACTTATTTCAAATGCGGTCACTTGCATTTTCAGAAACGGTCGGTTGGGTTGGGTTGGGTTGGGTTGGGTTGGGGTGGGTTGGGTTGGGTTGGGTTTGGGTTTGGGTTTGGTTTGGTTTGGTTTGGTTTGGTTTGGTTTGGTTGGGTTGGGTTGGGTTGGGTTGGGTTGGGTTGGGTTGGGTTGGGTTGGGTTGGGTTGGGTTGGGTTGGGTTGGGTTGGGTTGGGTTGGGTTGGGTTGGGTTGGGTTGGGTTGGGTTGGGTTGGGTTGGGTCCGGTCCGGTCCGGTCCGGTCCGGTCCGGTCCGGTCCGGTCCGGTCCGGTCCGGTCGGTAGGTCGGTCGGTCGGTTTATGAGGTTTAACGTCCCAAAGCGACTGAGACTATGAGAGACGGCGTAGTGAACGGCTCCGGAAATTTCGACCACCTGGGGTTCTTTAGCGTGCACTGACATCACACAGTACACGGGCCTCTAGAATTTCGCTCCCATCGAAATTCGACCGCCGTGTCCGGGATCGAACCCGCGTCTTTCGGGCCAGCAGCCGAGCACCACAACCACTGAGAAACCGCGGCGGCTGTATTTAAATAAATGAGACCTAATGAAATTCGAGATCGAAAACACTTCTTAAGTCAACGGCTGCAGAGAATTTTATTTTTCCGTACTTCGAAACCAGTTGGCAGCGAGAAACGAACCTTGCATGAAATCACGTTTCTTCTTTCGGGACAACATAGAGAGCTAATTATAACAATTCTATTCGTCCATATCGCTGTCACCCGCTGAGAGGCCCCTTTTTTGCGCCTTCATTACGCCGCGCACAATTTTACTTTATCGGTAAGCCGCACTGATCTTTTTCAGTGGAAGAGCCCAGGCTGCTGACGGCGCGAACAGATCAGCTTCAGTAGCCACTGCACAAAAGGACTATGCTATCGCCGGAGCCGTTCATGTCTCTGGACACTCTAGCGCAGTACACTTATTTCAAATGTGGTCACTTGTATTTTCAGAAACTGTCGGTTTGGTTTGGTTTGGTTGGGTTGGGTTGGGTTGGGGTGGCTTAGCTTAACACACACTAACACACACTTAACACACACTAGCGCCGCGCATTGCAGATCGTCGTGTTCATCAACTTTCATCTGTAGCGCGAACAGATCAGGTCAGCTTAACTTCGATCAGAGCTTAATGTGAGTCTAATATCGTCGCCAGACGTGCCGAGGACCCAGCAAAACAAAACCATGAGCCAACCAGGATAAACACTTGTTTTCACGCGTCTGCTTGGTTAAGCTACGTTAACACCTGGCTAATTCTTTTTTATTGCGAAAGCAATACTACTTGCACTTTCACGCCTTTGCCGTGCCGCGGCGGTGACCACTATCGTGCCGCGGCGGTGACCACCATTAACCTTCATTTGACCTTGACTACATAAGATTGGATTAGATTGGATTGGATTAGATTAGATTGTATAACCGATGCATCACCACAAGAACCACCACCAGCTACACTACCAGCTGTACCATGGCGTAGGTACGGATATTGCTTTCGCAATTATCGGGCTTAACCAAGCTAAGCCACAGTGAATTTTTTTCTCTTAGGCGCCCGTTCCTGCAATCTGAGTCATCCTCGGCGTCGGCGTTGCCGGCGTAACCCATTGTCCAGGTAGCAGAGCGAAACGCCACCAGGAAGGTGGCTGCCGAGGGAAGATCCTGGAGGGTGGCTAACACCTTAGTGCGCTAGTGCGCCACCTGCCAGCGTTGGAAAGTGGCGTGTGCAGAGCTACGCTCAAATCTAGCTATTACTGACTATCGTAACCGCCTATCTTTTTTTTTCTTTTTCAGAACACAGGCAGGCATAGCAAGGTATCGAGAATAGACCTCCACAGTTATACATAAAAATCATCGTTCTAGTTCACAAAAGCAAAAAAATATTTTTAATTCGTGTCTAAAGCTGTGTACAAAAAATTGGCGCAGAGCAGTGGAGTTTATTTGGAGATAATTGACAGATCGCGGAAACGCAAAGCGGAAAGGCCTGAATGAGGAGACGATAACTATTTCAGAGCACAAGTGCCTCAGCAAGGACCATTTCTGCAGGAATATTTCTTCCTCCTCAGGGGCAACAATGTATATGAGGTCACATTTCTCGTCATGCCTCTAACAAAATTTCGCAGCCTCAAATCCATCAAGAATTTGCAACACGCAGTACCCAACGTCATACGCACTGCCACATTCCAGCTATCGCGGACAGCGTCAGCAACGTTTCGTCATTCTGGCTGTTTCATGACGTTGCGCTATCTCGAGTCATGGTTATGGTCATTTTGAAAAATTTGCAAAGTGGCCTGATAACCAGCGTCCGCCGCATGTGTGGGCTGCCACACAGGCTCCAAATGTTCTCTCAATGAAAACTATATGAGATTTCCTATGAGGATATTTTTTTTAGGGCTGCTTGAAGCACAGGAATGCCGGAAGATGTGAACTTTGTATTTGGCTTGGCTGCTGCTTGTCCGAAACCGTACAGGCTCGGCTAAAAAATGATAGCTGCGCGTTCCTGGATTCTTACTCTCAGATATATCTAAATGTCAGGTTCACAGATGAAACTTCAAGGTTTGCTGAGACAGAACGGGGGCCAGCCAGTTAGCCTGAGGCATCGCGACAACTGAAAGCATTTGGAGAGGGTTTCGTCCCCCAATAGACGCAATCCAGCTGATGATGTCTATGATGATGTGACGACGTACGCGATCATGATGGGGGTGGTGGTGATGATTCGCTCACCCATGTTACCCGGAATGAGCGCTTGGCAATTATTTGCATCTGATGTTAACAGTGCTCAACGCGCGAAAATAAGGAAGGTAAAGGGAAGTTTTCTACTCCACAATTCCGACGGTGATCATTCTGCTTAGCATTTTTTCGTTTTTTTTTTTTTTTTAGCTAACACGCTGGCTCTTCCTTCTCCCCCGGGACTCTTTCGCCGTACGACCACCGTCTCTTTTCCAAGTCATCTGCAGGCGCTGCATCTCAGCTAGGGACTGTTTGGCGGCGTTGAGCGGATACAGCAAATCCTTTTCCACGAACCGCGGCTGAAACGAGGGAAGTTCATTTCCCGCGAAAATGTAAAGCACCAAACTGCAATCTACAACAGTGCGAGCCCAAAGAGCGACTGAAGCCCTTGCGGGCACAAAAAGAACACGCTGCATCGAAGTACAGACGCTCAGCAAGGCGGCCCCTGGGTGATAAAACCCCCGGTGTGCCTGGGCCAGCGTCAGCGGAGCCATGATGTAAGCCTGGTCTCTAAGATGCTTCGCGCAATATCCCGGGAAGGCCGACACGAGAAGCGCTGGCGCTGTTTGTAAATTGCAGCGTAAGTCTTGGCAGACGTTCCCTCTTGGTGACAGGGCCCGTATCGACCGTTGTTTACAAGGCCTTCTACAACTCACCACGCTGCAGTTTACTATACTGTTATTTACCGCGTATAGCGTTACTTCATGTGTGCTGCGCGCCATGTTTCCTATCTGTGCTCACGCGACGCATTACTCAAGCAGAAGAACCGGTGTTTCAGTTTTTTTGCTTCCAAAAATATCTGGTAAGCTCGACAGATCTGCCTTGTAATTTGCTAGCTCCCTGTGCGCTTTAGCACATGTTACTATACTGGGTCTTTCAGCTATGAAGTTCTGCAATATTTAAAAGTAGGCCTCTTGAGTTATAAGAACGCTCTTTTCGGCATAGCAATGTCAGCATGGTAGTGATTTTAATGTTTTTTTTTTAGGAAAGGGCGCAGTAATTGCCTTAGTTCTCGATGTACAGCATAAACGCGCGTTGAGGGATGGTGGGAAAGTTGGATTGAAAGAAGAGAAAGAGAAAAGGTGGCATAGTGGAGGGCTCTGGAATAATTTCGAACAGCCTGGGATCATTAACGCGCAGTGATCTCGCACAGCACACGGGTCTCTTTTGGTTTTCAGAGTATAGCTAAGACGTGCTAAGTAGTGGGCTGGTTAACTTATATTGAACAGTTAATTTTTAAAAATGCTAGGTCTTACTGATCACGTTTCGAGATTTCGTGGGGTCTGCTACCACCCTGACCGCCATCTGTGACAGCAACTAGAAAACAGCACATATCGCATTGAGACTTGTAGCGCCATCTACAGTAGCATTGTAGAAACAACCACCTACCGCATGCCAATGATTGGCGTCATGGTCCAATAGGGTGGACAGACTTAGAACTATGCGAGTATGAGTGTTATGGAAAAAGGCAGTTCATCTAACCAACCAGGTGAGGAATTTGATGAAGATGCCAGTGAAGACGTTAAGCAGCGATCTGTGTCATAGTTGTTTGCAATATGTACAAGTGAAATGTTTGTCAGTGTGTTTATCATATGGAGAAATAAGCGTACAAAACTCGTATTCCTAATGGTGTACCTCCCTTTAATCTCATTCATATCTATTCTAGTAAACCAAGCAGCTACCGCTCGTTACTTCAACGTCTTCCAGACGGTGGCGGTTTCTTTTTTTTGACTATTACTTTTAGGCTACTTAATTATTAAAGGAAACAAAATATAGAAAGTACTAAAAGAGAACTGCAGAAATGACAAAATAGTGGTAGAATTCGTGGAAGAAAAATAAAGAACTAAAGCTGTGCGTCTCTCTCGCAGTGAGTTTTATGTAAATGTTCCTTTTTTGAAACATTGGAATTTTCTGAAATTTGTGAATATTACTGCGTAGCACGTCTTCGGCAGCATTCCAAAGCGCTTTATACGTGCTTTACTAGAATCGCGCTGCAGAGCACGCCAGGATGGACCTGCGCACCGTCTTCGGGCTCCCACCTTCGGGCCACGGGTGGTGCCTGAAAGGCGTCTTAGCGGCTACTGAGCCGGGGTACCCGGATTCGAACCCGACCGCGGCATCCGCGTTCCGATGGAGGCAAAACAACGGAAAAGGCGCCCATGGCCTGTGCCATGTGAGTGCACGTTAAAGATCTCCAGGTGGTCGAAATTAGTCCGGAGACCTCCACTACGGCACCTCTTCTTCCCTTTCTTCTTTCACTACCAACTTCCTCCCTACCCTCACGACTCGGTTGAAGTGTCAATGGAGAAATGAGACAGATACTGCGCGATAATTTTCTTAACTCAAAAACCACAAATTTTTTAAGCGTTTGGGGCGCGCCATGACCACGCGTCCCTTCCGATGAGGGCTCTGATTGCATGAAGCGAGGTGCTTACAACATGTAGGCACCCCCCCCCATCACGCACCCCACCTGACGACGACGAAGGAAACGTGGAGCCCATGCAGATGGTTGTCACGTGGTCGTAAAGCGCAGCCATGGGTGGGTCATCGTGGAGCGTTCGTAACATAGCCACGCTGTAAAAGACGTTGCTCAAATGGTTTCCTGACGTACCAGGGCTTCTGGAGCGCTTAATGCGATAAAGCTCGCATGGTGAAAGCATTGCAAGCAGCTATAAGGTAGCCATCAGCTAGGAAGAATATAAAAACTGTTTCAGACGACATTAGCATTCCGTATATGAAAAACACCAATGTTCCAAAATGAAACGTGGAAGAAAACATGCGTAGCCAATGTAAATGCGGGCTAAATGTTTTTTCCACGCTTACTTTACATAGCACGTGTGAACTGTCAATAAAAATTTGTGTCCTTTCGGCGTTTATAAGGTTTAAGCTTCCTTCAGGGAAAGGAGATGGTGACTGATGTGTCTGCCGCCCCCTTTCTCTGAACAATGGCAGTGGGCCAGAAAGAAGGTTAAAAATCGGTTTCTTGTTCCCATTCAGCCAACCCCAAAGAAGATGGTGAGTCGATGCCGAAGCGTCGCTTCCCTCATGAGCCTTTTTTCAAAATGTCTATTAGTACTGTAGCACTATAACGCCAATCTCAGATTTCACCAATTCCTGTGGCGGTCGAATTTCGATGGAGGCAAAATTCTAGAGGCCCGTGTACTGCGCGATGTCAGTTGCACGTGAAAGAACCCCAGGCGGTCGAAATTTCCGGAGCCCTTCACTACTGCCTCCCTCATAGCCTGAGTCACTTTGGGACGTTAAACCCCCATAAACCAAAAGACTTTGCCGATGTTTATGCCGAAGCCTCTCTTCTTAACCTAGGTGGCTGGTGCGTCACCTAGGTCACGTGACGCTGTAAATTCATCACAACCTGCCCTGGCGGATTGTCAGCAAACTGTCCCTCGTGCTAGCTGGCTGTTCATATAATGACTGAGCTGGAGTGGTTGCTCAGGCATAGCAACTTGGTTCGCTCAAGCCCCCTCGGTGGCAATACCTGTCATCGCAGGGCAGTGGCGCATCGCTTAACCGCTGAACCACTGTGCCGGGAGTGGTATGAGGGCTTCCAGGGATCTATGAATGCAAAGTACAGAATGACCAATTCTGCATACATGGGTTACACCTACTAACGCTATCACGTTATACCCTTAAGGCGGAGCTTAATTGTCCCTTCCAGGTTGAGTGCCCTAGCACGGAGGCCCCCAGTCACCGAGTTCGCTGATATTTATTTATTTATTTATTTATTCGAAATACCCCCAAAAGGCCCTCATGAGGGTATTACATGGGGGGGGGGGGGGGGGGGGGAGTAAGTACAAAGCATTGTTATAAGGTTAAAAATACTGCACTAAAATAAAATAGAAATCACAAAATATTAATCATAAATAGGCATTCACAGAAAGGGTCGCAACAATGCACATAACAGCAAAATTTGAGAATAAATAACAGCACCGCTAGAAAAAGAAAAAGACGACACTGGAAAAAGTGCGCTGAAGTACAAAACAAAAAATATAAAATAAAAACAATAAAAAGAAGACAAGGCCGAAGAAAGAACGCTGAAAAAAATACCTTTTTAGTTGCTGAAACATGAGTGCATAAGATGTTGGAATTTATTTAGATCAGATTCTGTGCCAATTTCTGATGGCAAAGCGTTCCATTCGGTTATTGTGCGTGGTAAAAAAGAATAGGCATAATGGAATGACTGGCAGTTAATGTGTTTAACTTTGTAAGGACGATCGCGACGTGGAAAGATAACTGGCGGTGGCTGAAAGAATTCATCATGAAGGGAACGATGGTGATAAAGCTTGTGGAAGAGTGATAGACGGGAAATTTTTCGGCGCAGTGCTAAGTTATCTAACTCGGCTTTAGTCTTCAATGAGGTGACGCTGGTGTAACATGAATAATCAGAAAAGATGAATCGCGCAGCACGGTTTTGCAGGGCTTCGATGTTACTGATGATATAATTCTGATGAGGATCCCAAATGGCAGACGCGTATTCGAGTTTCGGACGCATTAATGTGGTGTACGCTAGTTTTTTTACATGTGTCGCGGCCTCTTTTAAATTATGTTTGAGAAGTCCGAAAGTACGGTTAGCGGAGGCAAGAGTGAGATTAATATGATGATTCCATGACAAGTCGGATTGAAGGTTAATGCCAAGATACTTGTAACTTGTGGTGAATTCTACACTATTGTTATCAAGAAAGTAGGCGGTAGGAATACGTGGCTTGTTGGTGAAAGACATGAGCTTAGTTTTGGAAAGATTTAAAGGCATTAACCAATTAGAGCACCATGTGCTTATCGCTTCAAGATCAGACTGCAGTGGCTGGCTTTCAGTTTTACAGGTTATACATCGATAAAGCACACAATCGTCAGCAAATAGTCTGATTCTGGACGTCACGCAATTGGGTAAGTCATTAATATAGATGAGGAAAAGTAAAGGTCCCAGTACACTGCCTTGTGGAACTCCAGACATAACATTAGCGTAACATGAGTTAGAGTTGTTAACTGATGTGAACTGGATTCTAGATGAGAGAAAATCTGCTGTCCATGCAATAATATTAGGGTGAATGTTCAGTTGGGTTCTGTGAAGCCTGCTTGAATTTGAAAACCGAGACTCGAAGCGAAACTGAAACCGAAGTGAAAACCCAAATGCTAGCCTGCCTGAGTCACATTTTGCCTAACCATGCTAAATTGGCCCTCATTTTTTTCTCCCTCAACAAGCTACATTGCGC
Organism: Amblyomma mixtum; assembly: GCF_055824585.1. NCBI lineage: Eukaryota > Metazoa > Arthropoda > Arachnida > Ixodida > Ixodidae > Amblyomma > Amblyomma mixtum. The sequence goes on from NC_143016.1 coordinate 24,994,654, forward strand.
TCGGGAGAGGTTTTCGGAAATGGCGCTAAACGAAGGGTGCACAAAGCAGTATAACAAAATGGTTACAAAAATAATGATAGCCTCGTCATTGAATCCCGGTGAATACGCATAAAAGAAAAATACAAAAAAAATTGCCTTAGTGCCAAACTCTTTTGAGCGGCAGAGCGGCAGACGAGAGTTTTGTATACGGCGAACAAATATCAAGGAAAATACACGAAGGTTTTAGCGCTGGTCGTTTTTTTTTTCCATTGTCCTTGTGCTAGGCCAGTAAAAACTCATGCGCTTGTGCTGAATAGCATCCCAGTCATTCGATCTGTGCTTATTCCTTTCTTTGTAATATCTGCAAAACGCCAAACATTATCGTTTTTCGTTGGGGAGAAGCGTATGCATTTTCATTTCTACCCACCTTTTTTATTGTACGCTGCGAGTACAATACAAAATATAATTGCCTTCCCATTGTGAACTCGAACGTGCTGTAGGAAATGATTCTTTGTAATTTGCCCAAAATAATTAGATGACGCATCAGTATTGTTGACTAGAGTGTGCATGTCACTGGCATCTAAAAGCAATAATTGAAATGCAAATGAGAGAAAGGTTAATGAAATACTGCCTTTGCATAGCAGTATCAAGGTTGTATTGCCAGAAGAGAGCGCATGAACAAAAACAAGCACTGCATTTTTTACGAACTGCGCTTTAAAAGCAGCAGCGAGCCTATCGCGCAAGAAGAAAGAGCGTTCTTGAAATGCAAATGTGTTCTCAGAAAGCTTTCCGTGCCACAAACAGCTCCCTCAGTGGCGCGTGAAGAGCGGGAGTGGGAACAGGTGTCTGTTCCGGAGTGGTAACCAATTACGCTGCCACATTCGCAATTTCTCCTCGGTGCGGGAAGAAAGAAGCTCGGCGCCTTCCTTGCGTGCATTCAGCATGCATGGAGGAGAGCAGGGGGTTCCTTATATAGCTGTTGACATTCTTCAAGGCACAGACATCCCTGCACACCTTCAGATGGTGGGAATGAAGGGTGAAAGGAAACGCGGTAACCGAACGCCCGAGCAAAGCATACGCAGCGGTGCTGCTGTCAACATTATTTATGAATTCCGGCCGAAGCGTACGTCCCGCCTGAAAGCCGGAAGCGCCTCCGTAGCTAGTAGCGAAGCAATGTGCACGAAAACCACCGATGGCGCACGGCTGGTCGATCGAAGGTGCCATTCGCACGTTCCCAGCCAGCAGTAAACGAAAGGACGATTGGGAAACCGCCGTTAGTGACCAAACTGTTTCGCAGCGCCTTGCTGGCCTGTTGTCCTGCAAATATCGTTTTTTTGTTTCTTTTGCGGCACTGAAAATCCCGTTCAGTCTGATGCATTTTCGATGCAATTGAACGCGGTAAAGGCTGGATCACGATTTGGTGAAAGGCGACGGCGAGCTGTCTTCTGCAATGTCGGCCTTATGCTCGCGCAGACGCCAGTCGATTTTTAAGAGCGTAATGGACATAGGAAAGCATTTTCTGGCTTCAGGCGCTGTTTCCTCGGTTATCTTGTGAAGGGTGGAATGGGCGGCGAACTCCTACTGACGTCGCTTCCTTGCCCTTATATTTCACGACAACCTTTCGTTCTATTTGCGTATTCGGGAAAGTCGACAAAGTAGCCGACAAGGTAGCCTGTGCACAGTCCTTCTACTGAATAAAAAGCGCCCATGTTTCGAAAGTTATTGAGCAAGGTTGGAAAAAGCTAAGCAAGGTTGGGCAAGTTGAGAATTTGCAGACGACAGTACGTACGGTCGAAGAGGCTGAAAGTTCGTGCTGTTGACCGTACGGAGCGTTAGGGCGAGAAAATTGCTTCTGGCGTACACATTTCCTTATTTGCAGATGACTGCATGTTTTTCAGGATGTTACATGCACTAATCGGCAAATAGACCTCAATATTACGTTAGCATCTTTAGCATGGTGCCATAAATGTGGCCTGTTTTGTAACGCAGAGAAAACAATGTTATTCCACATGAAACGTAGAATCCATTTGCTCATTCATATAAACTAAGAGCATTACCATTACTTGAAGTCACTTGCTATAAATATCTAGGCATGATCTCATTAGCAATTTCTGCGGAATTTTCATATGAAAGACACCTCCGCATTCGCATTTCGCGAGTTTTGCTTTTTAAGGAATAAACTTTTGAAAGCCTGCCTTGGTGTTGAAGCACTCTGACGACAGATTGACGTCTTCCTGTACCAATAGATTACTGCATTCTAACGACGAAAGGGTTACTTTCACTGAAAATGCACCTCTGATAAGCTAGAAAAGGTCAAAAAACGACATGCAGCTGTCGCTATCACCGGCTGACTTCGCAAGCATATTGCGGCCCGTTTACAATTTTTTTGGGGGGTGAGCGTGCGGGTAACGTATGCTTGGCTATAATGACATTCACCAAAAAGACGTTTATCACCGAGCACTTTCCGCTTTAGACCTACGAGTTAGAACAGAGCGGCGGAAAAAATTTTAAAATTCTCAGCAATAGCTACGTATATTGGTGCCGAACGAACGTCAACATATGAAGAGAGCCATAGAATGGATTTTCACCGGGAACGGAAGTTGAGTAGAGTTGTTCTCAGCGTTCCTTTGAGCAAATTGCTTATCGCTATCACACCCCCAGGCTCCCAGTATGTATATATCATAAGGGATCAGCATAATAATGTCATTATTGTGCAATTCTAAAGAGTCCGAAGAACAGCTGTAATGATTTATTATAGTTTACTCTATTAGATTCCCCTTCAGAGCTAATTCAATAGGACGGTATCCAAATCCTAGAGGTAGGGAGAAAACAAAGAAGAAAAACGTATTTTGCGACAGTGTTACGAGCCACGAATGTATCCCCTGCGGATACCCTCTGGCAAACAGTTCCCGCTGCAAAAAGTTTGGTTTATGGTTTATTGGGGTTTAAAGTCCCAAAGCGACTCGGTCTATGAGGGACGCCGTAGTTAAGGGCTCCGGAAATTTCGACCAATTGGGGTTCTTTAGCGTGCACTGCAGTGCATCCCATGAAGCCTTGACATCACGCAGTATTAAACCGATTGCTTCAGTGGGAGTTTACCCTGTGTTAGCAGTCAGTCGTGTTTGCACGATAAAAACTGAAATTCTCTTGCACAACGGTAAAGACCGTCACTATTTCGAAGCAGACGCTGAATACCTCGTCGCGTATAAATAAATTGGTTCAGATGAAATGAAAGGCACAGTAACTTTAGCACTTCTGGGTGGACACCCCAACCGCGCCGTGAGGGCAGAAAGGAAGGTGGCGTGAAAGAAGAAAGAGTGAAAGAGTTGTTGCCATATAGGAGGTTTCGAGAATAATTTCGGCTACCTGGGGATCTTTACCGTGCACTGACATCACACAGCTCATGGACGCCTTTTGCAGTTCACCTCTGTCGAAACGCGGTCGCCCGGCTGGTCACCAACCCGGGTACTCGGGCTCAGTAGCCTTGCGCCCTAACCACCGAGCCATGGCGGCCGATGCATGTGGCGCGCACTGCGCACATGACAGCAGCACCCAGTGTTCCCGGTGTCTATCAGCATATTTATTTCAGCACTAGTTATAAATGCGAACGTCCCTTCAGAATCGCGTAGTCGGCGTCTAGTGTCTATAGAGGAGATGGGACTACCAGGAAGAAGGGACAGTTGTGGCACAAAGTGGTACATAGAAGGGGCGAGCACAAGTTCAGGCCTCGCTCCTGGTAGTGATTTCGTCCCCGTCAAGTGGCTCGTGTGCTCGCATCAAGACACCCGCTAAACGCCTCGAAACGCCTCTAAAAAACAAGTCCTCTGTCGCTTTCGAACCTAGGGTGGCTTCGCCTCCAACATAACGATTCCCAAACAATTCGTCGTCGACGCCGCATCAGGCGAATTCAGCTTTGAAATCAATTCAATACAGTCGATATCACGAAGCACACGCATCAGCCTGATCTTCAGTTGGCAGTGTCGTGTAAACACGGCTACAGGCATAATCATGATCTAAAAAAGGAAACTGAGCAGAGTCGCGCATCCGCTTCGTGTGTCCCGGGGAACAATGGGTTTGCCAAGGACGCCATGCGACGCGTGCTGTGACTGCGGTGCTGTGGACAAACTGGAGCGCATGCTACTGCTCTGTTGCCCTTTCGCAAAACTGCGTTGCGTGATGTTCGCCGCCTACACGGCGCTGGGAACCACCCTGGCCCATTTCAAGGTGCTCCTGTGTCCGCACAGAAGTGCGCGCAACCACGACTGAACAATGGTGAGCCTCCCACTTGCTCATCGCCAGGTAGAGCGCACGTGAACGCTCTGTGTGTGCGTGACTCAGCACGGAACAAGCACAGGTCGTTCGCGAAGTTGAAACTAACGCTCTCCACGCCCCACTATTTCACTACAACTCTGGATGGCGTGACGCAGGTCATTGTCCCAGTGGTAGGGTGAGACTTTATTCATGCAAAACACTTAAGTGCCTAAGACGTTGATCACCTGCTGCACGGGCAAGTGCTCTTCGTCTTCACCGTCAGCTCCAAGCTAGTCCAGCTATCTCGGCAGTGTGGGAGGGGGTGGGAAAGAAACCCGATTGCAGAGCAACCGGGGCAGAAAATAAGCAGTGGGAGATCTTGGAATATGACGTAAGGTAGTTGGGACATGAAGCACCGCGACGGAATTCGTACGGATAAAGCCTTCAGTGTGTGACAAGTGTGCAGAGTTGTGCCGCTCCAAGGATGGGACCTTCCCGCGTAGAAAGACTAGGATGAGGGTCAGGGGATTATGATCAAGGCGGAGAACGACGTAATACTTTGATGGTGGCGCGAAGGGACAATCTCGGCCCGCCCTCCGAGTGCCTGGTCCAAGGGATCAACAAGGCGAAGATAAGAGCTTCATGGGTGAGCTGGTTAGCCAGCTCACGTAGGTCAATCCCCGAGTGCCCACGGATCCAACGGAGAAATACGGGGCAGTGTTGCAGCGATGCAAGTGCGGCCTCGAGTTCCGTGGACAGGTGTGGTGGGAGTGGTTGTGATTGAATGGCACGAATGGCTGTCTGAAAGTCAGTGTAGATGGTATAGTTAGGCACAGATGAGAGTGAATGAAAGTACTTAGTGGCGTGAATTGTCGAGAGGAGCTCGATCGAAAGAAAGTAGGGTGTAGGAACGGGATGCTAGTGTGAGTGTATATGTATCAGCAGCGCGAAAACAATCAACAAAAAGATGCAGATAGGACAGAGCACTGAACTTCCAACTTTGTTTGAAGAAGCTGAAACCCGCACTTATAGACACACCACATCAACCACTCACCAGGGGGAATAATCAAGGTATCGCGACAGTAAGAGCGCGCGAACGGAATGGGAATCACACGTTGTCCAGGACATCAAAAGATAAAAGGAGCATCATTGCTAAAACCACACTAGACAATGACTTACATGAAATAAAGCACAAATGATAAGTGGAAAAGAGATACAGAGGTTAGAAGCCTCCGGCGGGAAGAGATTAGGAAAAGGTTCTGTCTGGAGGGGGGGAATAGTAGACCGGTTGAGAAGCCAGCGCCCAAAACCTGTACTGGAGATGCGAGCCACTTGTCAATCGCGGTAAAAAGAAAGGGGAGTGCGATGATGATGGAAGAGACCAGTGGCATAAAGTTTGTCGGTGGTGGTAGTTATGGGGAAGTGGAGGGCAGCCTCACAGAGCTCATGGAGAGCGGTGGCAAGGGTATTGGTCTGGGTCTGGGTGAAGGAGACATAAGATATGAAGTAAAGAAAGATGTTAAGAACCATCGCATGAGCCAGTCGACAGGCGTACGCTTCCCGCAGGCCTGTCGCCTTTCGACACGGACCGCCTTCCGACACGGCGAAGTAGGTGAGTGACAGAGTGACAGGTACAAACAGTCATATGGGGAGACCGGACGTTCTTGGCGGCATTCAGAGGCATGCCAAGAACGCGGCACTGAAAAACTTTGGGGACTGGGACACCGATAAGGGCAGAAGAGTTCAGCGAGTTGAGAGATTGTTGATGGGCAGAATGGCTTAGAAGAAGTAGTTCGGATTGTCAGACGCGGGGAAAAGCCTGTTGGTCAAGAAAGGAGGAGATGAGATCCAGTCTCTTCTGGAGGGTGTTTTACATATGTCCAAAACTAGTGTCATCGGCATAAGAGATGTGATGAAGATCTGGAATGGACAGCAACTGAACGTGATTTAATAGCTAACCATGACTCCATCATCACCAAATAATTAACGACCATTCTCAATATGATGAGAATGCCAGCGCTGGCATTGATAATCACAGTTCAAGAGAGGTTAAACACACTTATCGCTGGCATTCGCAGCAGCTTTATGGGATGGCCATCGGATATTATTTTTTCTGCCACAATATACAGAATGTCTAAAGGACATCTCCATACTAAGCCATAACCGTGAGTTCTAGAACACACCTAGAGCCGGTCCATGCATGAACATTGAGAGCATTTTATGCAGGCATTGATGGTCGACCTTTCGCCGAAAGGCTGTAAGGGATATGAAAGGGTGAAAGAATTTGTTCTAGCCCGGCCGTTGGGCAGCAAAAAACCTCCCCGAAAGAATCATTTCAGTGACTAGTGCAAAGTGATGAAAAAGATTAAGCACAGATTTTTTCTTTTACATTATTACCAATGTAGAGGCAGAGCGAAGTGAGGATGAGGTAAAGACAAATTATAGGCAAAGTAAACAGAACAGGCAGGTATGTAGGATAGTCAGTTGAACAGACAGGATGAAGGGGAACTGACAGGACTTCGGTACGTTTGTTTTGAAATTCGGTTTTGTAAGAATGCAAAGTGATAACAAAAGGCGGAATATGCGAAACTGCTATGGTTTTGGAAACGTATTTTGACTATCACGTGCATTTCAACTTCGGCCGAGGTGCATCGTATTTGACCCAGAAAGTTACATTCACGCTTTTCTTCCTGAAGGTGTCTAAAAAAATTAGTGGCTATCAGATTAAAACAAACTGCAATGTAATAATACCCAAAAAACAACAATGAGAATCGTCGCACCGACCAAGAACGTTAATGATATGTGAGTAAAAAAAAAGTCGACGAAGTAGTAGTTGCTGCCCTTTGTCCAAGATATTTCGAGCTACGCGAATATGCGATTGTGCAAATTGTAATAAAAATCATATTTCTTACAAAATATGTTCATTGCCTTTTAAGACGGGGGCAAAGCAATTAGCTAACTATACCAATTTACTCGCAGCTCAGTATGCGTGCAGGCGAAACAGGCGTGTGCTAGAAGCAAAAAAAAATGGAAGGAATGTGATTAAACATAAAAATACGAAGTCGCGTCGTCTGAGCACTTGTCGGTCAAACAGTGGGTGTACTACCTCCTTTTCCTGTCATTAAAATTTCTTTTTTTTTTACTCTCGAATGTTGCAGCAGGTTGCCATGGGCAGTAGAGGAAGTAAATAAATACACACTGCGCCTACTGAGTGAACGCTGAGTCCATATTACAATTGTCCTACAATCTGACACACGTCGGCCCATCTAAGTTATGTTCGATTTACTCTTGGTTTGTTTGTTTGTTTTCCTTATGGCGCCAACTTTTGGTTTGTTTTCTGATACCTTGACGTTCATTGTACGAGACCCGAGCACATAGAGAACACTTTAAGTTCGTTCAGCTATTGTCTTCAGCCTTTCTTAAGCAGCCCCATCTTCTGGGTTGCATGATCGAACAAAATAGAAATGTTTCCTTCCTGCGTTGCGTTCTCTATAGCTGCCGATAACGAACGCAGCAGCCCGTGCTGAAAAGCAGGATGACCGGAACGGGCCAGTCACCGCGCCCTAACACCCGGCAGTCGCGAAATCGATGCGGCGCGGTGACAGGAATACGAGGCCGCGGTGTCGTAAGGAGAAACCACTGCTGCTCGCATCGTCTAGCGTGTCCTTGTATGTGCTCGCACAAGGGGAAATGGCGCTTTAGTGCATCGGGGTGCCCTCATCCTCGTCGTCTTTCGCATCAAGCGAACAGGAGATGGGACACGCTTCAGTGGACACGACCCACGATATCAGATCCGGTTGCACCAGCGAGCATTGCTTAGGAGAACGTAAAGGAAAGCTAAACTCCTACTTCAGTAATATGATGTTAACTTGTGGATTCCTGAGCCTCTTATTTATTTTAACAAATCGGTCGCATTTACAGCAGAAAGCAGGGTTACTTTGTAATTAAAAGAGCGTGACAATTACAAGCGCAAAACGTCCAATATAAAGCATAAAGAATGGATAGCCTACTTTGCAATTAATCCAGCAAGACATAATTGACAGCGCGAAGCAACATGAACCAAAGAACTAAAAAGGCATAAGCAGGCGTACGACGTGTTGCATTATTTTTTTTTCTTCATGACGTTTTGTGCTGGTTGTTATGTCTGGCGGAACATTGACAGTTTCAGAGCACCCGTTTTAGTTGCCCTACTGTATGATGGAAATGGTAAACAATATTTTGCTCTGTTCTTAGTTCTGGCATCGGATTCGAACAGCTGTTCAAATTTGTTCTTCTACTGTTCATCATTTGAAAAGGGTAGTCCTTCGGATTATCACAGTTGGAAGTGTGATGGTGCCCAACTAGTACGAAAAACAACTGATCTTCATTAATTATGCGTACCTTCGACAGAAACAAAATTCTGCGTGTTAAAGTGTCTTTTGCAAACGCGGCTTGTGACGAAGCTGTAAGCTCTTTGGCGACACCTATAAACCCAAGGATTTCCGCGCTGGGCTTTTAAATTCACATCTAAAGAAATGGGAGCAGTTGAGATTACCGTACGTAACGGAGGCAAATGCGGGTTTTAAAATGAGAACACATTAACAGCACCTTGTTGACAGTTCTTTATCGTTCTCGCTGTTCCAACAAAGTCTCCTCTTCTAAGAGCTAAACGAAACTGTCTTGAGAGCCTCGTTTCTAGTGCAAGACGCCGGCGACCGTTTTCTGACCATGCGGTATTAATAAAACTTCGGTTGGGCCTAGTTGGTAAATGTTACTGTTAAGGTTAAGGTTGCGTAAACGCGGGACGAACCTCAATGAAGAGGCACAGGGACACACAAGCGCCTGTGTGTGTCTCTGTGTCTCTTCATTGTGGCTCGTCCGTGTTTGCGCAACCTTCACCTTGACGCCGCATTAGCAACGAGCATTTACCAATGCAGGCAGGCTTCGCCGGCGATCAACTTCCTCTTACCTACACAGCAACGCATTACGACAAATGATTTATTCCCGTGTTTGCGCAACTTTCACCTTGACGCCGCATTAGCAACGAGCATTTACCGATGCAGGCAGGCTTCGCCGGCGATCAACTTCCTCTTACCTACACAGCAACGCATTACGACAAATGATTTATTCCCGTGTTTGCGCAACCTTCACCTTGACGCCGCATTAGCAACGAGCATTTATCAATGCAGGCAGGCTTCGCCGGCGATCAACTTCCTCTTACCTACACAGCAACGCATTACGGCAAATGATTTATTCCCGTGTTTGCGCAACCTTCACCTTGACGCCGCATTAGCAACGAGCATTTACCAATGCAGGCAGGCTTCGCCGGCGATCAACTTCCTCTTACCTACACAGCAACGCATTACGGCAAATGATTTATTCCCGTGTTTGCGCAACTTTCACCTTGACGCCGCATTAGCAACGAGCATTTACCGATGCAGGCAGGCTTCGCCGGCGATCAACTTCCTCTTACCTACACAGCAACGCATTACGACAAATGATTTATTCCCGTGTTTGCGCAACCTTCACCTTGACGCCGCATTAGCAACGAGCATTTACCAATGCAGGCAGGCTTCGCCGGCGATCAACTTCCTCTTACCTACACAGCAACGCATTACGGCAAATGATTTATTCCCGTGTTTGCGCAACCTTCACCTTGACGCCGCATTAGCAACGAGCATTTACCAATGCAGGCAGGCTTCGCCGGCGATCAACTTCCTCTTACCTACACAGCAACGCATTACGGCAAATGATTATTTATACGTTAACAAATAAACGGCTGGATAGCAGAAAATACTATAGTCTGCGGCGTGCTGTCGGTTGCAGCTGCTTCGCAGGTTACCGAGCCGGTTTGGAGTCGCTTAATGCTGGTGATCAGCGCCCAGTTTTGGTTAATATCGAATGGTGCAGCAGATGCGCTAATTTTTTATTGCGAAAGCAATACTAGTTGCACTTTCAGCCCGTCGCGTAGCGAGGCCGGTAGCTACCAATTAGCATATTCGATTGGATTGGATTGGATTGAATTGGATTGCATTGCATTGCATAACCGATGCATCACCACAAGTCTAACCACAAGCACCACCACCAGCTACACTACCAGCTGAACCATGACGTAGCTACGGATATTGCTTTCGCAATTACCGGGCTTAACCAAGCTAAGCCACAGCCATTTTTCAACTGGAACTCTCTACGGGCTATGCCAGTGTTGACAACGGCCACTGGGGTCCATGGTCGTGCCTGGCACAAATCACCGCTCGCCTGCACCTTCATCCCGCCAAGCTATTGTTTTGCGCATGCTCAGACCTAGAGGATGAAGCATTTTGAAGAGATCGCTCGATCAGAGTTTGGTGCCTCCCATTGTCTGTTTCGCAATAATAGGGAATCTCAGTATCTTTGTCTTCTTTCTTTTCTGAATTACTTAGGCACCTTCGTGACCTGCATTCTTTTCTCAATGACGATGAAAACCAACCAGCTGTGGCTACTCCGAGGATTTCATTCCGGTTTCCGCCACCCCTCAGGGCAGTATCGAGACAGAGGCATAATTTCAACGGCCTGGCACCAAGCTGGCGCGTAGGTTGGATCGACGTCCATGCGAAAAGATTCCGGAACCGCGGGCTACAGTATTACGTAAAAAAAGTAATCTAAAGCGGTTGTTCGCAGAAAATGCTCTACATAAAAGTTTGTCCATTCTACATACTGCTCGGGACGACACCTCTTGTCTTCTACCAAGGATGGCTGGGAACGCAAAGCAGCGAGGCTGCTTACGCGTTACACAGTTTCTGCGTTCGGACGCTTCACAAAATAAACTGTGCCGTGATTTAGCAGTATATAGCGCTTTCTCCTGACGCGCCCTAGCCACTCAGGACAGGCTTGCTGCTCGAGTGAGCCTCTGGAGACTTGACGACACATGAAGTGCACAGATGAGCACCCCGTCTTTCTTCCTTCAACAGTTTGTGTTTCTCCTCCTCTTCTTGTGATCCCGTTTTCTTTTGTCGTGTTCGAAAAGTCGCCAATACCTACTGCGACTTTTGTCAGACCGCAACATCTTTATTACGCCTCTGTTTTTTTTTTTTCTATTTGTACTTGCTAGGATCGAAAAACTCAACTGTCAACTGAGCACGCGTTCATAGTGTTAGTTATGAGAGCTCCAGAGGACAGTGACTTGATAGCCACTATAGAAAGATTATATAGCTTCCAATCCCTTGCGTAATAATAGCGCACTGTTCCCTTGTGAACGCCTATTGTCGCTCTAATTTTTTGCCCAAAAAATGACGCTCCAGCAAGCTCAACAAAAAGTGTTACTCCCGTCCAACTTACAAAACTGAAAGGTCATTCCAATGCGCATGCACCCACAAATCATAAAATCCGCGAATCATACCAAAGAAAAAAGTGAGAAAAGAATGAACACGTGTTTCAAAGTTTCGTTATCCTTCAAAATAGCAAAAGTACATTGCTTTTTGAAGAACGGAAACCTCACTCTCGTAAGACACCTCGGAGACGCTGTTGGGGAATGGATGGAGTACAGCGGTGTCGTCCGAGAGGGCTTCGGATTAATTTCGACCATCTGGGATTTTTTAACATACACTGACATGACACAGCACACAGGCATGTTTTGCATTTCGCCTCCATCGAAACGCAATCGCCGCGACTGGGATGGAGAACACACGGGTGCCTTTAGCGCGCGTATGCTCTACAATGTCAAACCACGTTAAAGATCCCGATGTGATCGAAATTATTCTGGAGGACTCCACTACGGAACCGCTTTCTCTCTTTCTTACATCACTGCCTCCTTCAACGCTTCCCTCGTGAAGCAGTTCAGGCGTCCACCGATAAGTGACGAAGTAAATCATCCGAAAAATCATTTCTTTTCTTGAGAAGAGTAAGGATAGCGCGGTTAAACGACGTTCGCGAACTGTATACGCTTTCTTTGCAAGCTTTCTGATACACTCACTATCGTGCCAGCTGATGTACGCGCGCTTTTAACAATCACTCCTAAAGTTAGTAGCTTTTGAATAAAGTAAATGACGCAGTAACTGCTTCACTTCTAGATAGAACACCTCAACCGCGCCGTAAGGAAGAGAGGAAGGTGGGAGTGGAAGAAGAAAGTGAGAAAGAGGTGCCGTAGTGGAGGTCTCCGGAATAATTTTGATCAACTGAGGATCTTTAACGCGCACTGAGATCGCACAGCACACGGGCGCTTTTGCGTTTCGCCTCCATATAAACGCGGCCGCCGCGACCGGGATCGAACCCGGGAACTGCGGCTCAGTTACTGAGCACCCTAACCACACATCCACTACGGCGGGCACTCAATCCTGCGAGAGACACTACAACGCGTGAAACAGAATGGTTTTTAAAGGCCTGATGCATCCTCCTCTATCCTCCTCTGCAGCTTTCATTTTGCACTGCGCGTTTCGGGCTACAGTGGTCGTTTCTTGCAGCATCTTCGACTATAATATGCCTGAGATCCTTGAATAGAGATCCACAAATGAGAGAAAAAAAAAACTGTTCCCAAAAATGATGTGTCTTCTTTTTAAATGTCGAAAAATTTGCGATAGGGGAAGTTTTGGAACCAAGCGATTTAAGCTGGGTAAAAAGCGAGCAATGCTTTCTTTATTTTTTTACATTTTTCGCAATAGTTTAACTTTTTCCCATCTTCACTGCAACGCCGATGATATTTCGCTCGGAAATGCGACGATATTGCGCTCGGAAATTCGTCAACGGCCTACCATTTCGTCGTCTTACGTATATTCTACCTGTCCAGTGCGACTAAAAACATTAAAACTAAACAGGGTGTCACACCTCACTACGGCCATTAAAACTTCTGCCGTTGAAAGCGTGACAACGAAGGGAATAAACCAGGCCTTATACGTGAGGACAGACCGCGAAAGGCCATTGAATTCGTCGGCACGGCTTGCTGGTGTTGCCTTGCGGGGCTCGCTTTTCCCAGCCGTAAAAAAAAAACAATAAGAGCAAAAGGCGAGAAGAGGGCAGGAGAATGCTCTCTCGCGGGTGTCGTCACGATCGCGCGTAACTATGATACTCTGCTACGCATTTTACTGCGCGACATATATCACCCGCGGCACTATTTTTATGTATCCGAGGGACCGCATCCCCTGGGATCCTAGTGTGCGCACTGCTCTCAAAAGAAAGAAAGAAGATAACAACCGAGCAGCAAACAATTTGCGGACTGAGAGGAACGCTTAATGGTCAATTCTGGGACCTAGCGTGAAGGGCATGTGCGTGTTAGGAAAAAGAAAACAGTTCGGTGTTTCATTTCTGCGTCGATGCGGCAGAGGACACGATATTTGTGCACTTAAGAGTATGCCTTCTCGCAACGAACGCATGACGCTCACTTTCAGTTAATCGTATGATAACGCCAATGCGGAGCCATTAAAAATGTCAGTGGGCAGTTCTTTACATTCGTGATCAGTAGGGTTTTCACGTACTTAAATCGCGTAGACATGTGAAAGCAACTGTTTAGCCTGGTTGGCTCATGGTTTTGCTTTTATGGGTCGTTGGCACGTCTGGCGATGGTATTAGAGTCACTTTAAACTCTGATCGAGGTTAAATTGCTCTGATCTGTTTGGTCCGCAGATGGAACTTGATGGAGGCGACGACGTGTAGTTCAAAGCGCGAGAGTGTGTTGCAGTTTAACATAAGGTGTACTGCGGCTGGTGTGCTGTGTACGAAGATAGGAGAATGTGTGTCTGCATTGTGGAATAGTATGTGTCTACGTGCGTATGTGTCTACATAGCTCATCGGCATTGATTTCCATGCAATAAAGAAGAAAAGTGTGGCGATAGCCTAGTACTCTCTCGCAGCGAACTGTGAAGCTCATCTGTTCACGCCGCCGCCGGCTCGACTCGTAATCGTGGATATTTATTTGATTTCTTTTAACTTAGCATGCCGCCTCTGTTGCTAGGCAACGGCGAAAGTAAGATCGAGAGAAGATTCATGGTCGGGGTTGGAAAGCGTATGAGTTTTTTCACACTTATAACGGGTTAAAAAGCTAAGGTTAGCAACACAAAGAGCTTTGCAAAAATATAAAATAAAACGGAGCAACTCGCTTGCTTTAACACTGCGTCTTTTCTAAACCATAACCACGAAGTATAAACTTGTTAATAGCAATGATCGTACTGAAATGAATGAAAAATGTTTATTAGAAGCCTTCTGTGGCGGTTGGGGTGGAGCACCTAGTACAGGGCCCCAACGGAGACTGCAGTAACTCTCTCCCGGCCCCCAGGCATAGCTGGTCTTCCAGCTTTGAGTAAGGTTTTAGTTGGACAAAGCCTCCTTCCACTTCTTGTGCGATGGGTCTTGTGCAGTGAATAAACGTGGTAATTATCATCGTCTTCAGTTTTGTTGAGTGGCCAGTGCAGAGCACTCCTCAAATATGGCCTCGGAAAAAGATCGAAGTCAGCGGAATCATATGTTTTACGGACACCTTGTCTCAGCAAAAATGGTGCTAAATAACGCGTGCCACTGAAAACACGGCCTAAATCGCACTAGTGGGAAACACTTCTCTCAGCCAATGTTCTTTATTGAGCTATCACTTTTTTTGCCGTGCTATCAGCCCACTACCATAGGCCACTGAAAAATCTAATCCGAATGCGAATGGTGCTTTCGTTATTTGTGCAGATTTCTTGCTCTGTAAAAGAGGTGAAAGAAAACAAGGGGAATATTTTGTTGTTATTGCTGTTTTATTGTTATTGTTGTTACTGCGTGTGTGCGTGTGTGTGTTACAGACACACACGCACGCACGCACCCGCACCCACACGCACCCACACGCACCCACACGCACACGCACACGCGCGCACACACACACACACACACACACACACACACACACACACACACACACACACACACACACACACACACACACACACACACACACACACACACACACACACACACACACACACACATGCACACACGCACGCGCACGCGCACGCGCACACGCACACGCACACGCACACGCACACACAGTCGTGGCCTAGTGGTCTGGGCGTCCGCTTCGGCTGCGGGAGGTGGTTGGTTCGAAACCCACCGCCGGACACCCACCGGTAAAAATGGGTACAAGCCACCCCCGGCCCGGCGCCCGGCTTCTTCAGGGGTGTGCGCTTGGAGGAGGCTCCGCAAACACCGCTGCGCCCTTTCGGGGGCAACCCAGTTTGGAGCACTCAGCCTGCAAATGTGGTTCGTGTTTCACTGCAAAGTGAGGAGTTCCGACTCAAAACTCGTACGCTCTAACCAGCGTGTCTCAAGACAAACACTGTAAGCGATCCTTCGTTCCGAAGAGAAAACTTCAGAGTATCACAGCTGACTAGACATGCCGGCTTTTCCGGCTGTCTGACTTGCGAGAAAAAAAAAGGGGCCACAAGTAGGGCTTCTACCGCACGATGCGGATTTAGGGTTGCTTGACGGGGGAACTTATCTCTCATCCGTCAAGGCGACTATTTGGTCTACGACCCTTTTCCCAAGCACCTCACCCTAGAAGAGCCGAGCACCAGGCCAGGGGAAATCTTGTACCCATTACAGAAACCGGTGGGTACCCGGCGGCACTGGAGATCGAACCCAGCACCTCCCGAATGCGAGGCGGATGCTCTACCACAAGGTCACGCACACGCACACGCACGCACAGGCACGCACAGGCACGCACAGGCACGCACGCACGCACGGACGCACGCACGCACGCACGCACAACTTTGACGACGCTTAAACTATCCTTAAGTGTAGAGTGCTATTAGTGATCTCTACCGCGCAAGTATTCCTTCACTCTGATTGACAGATCGCTGGGAGTTCTGATACCACTACTGGCGCAGTGGTGCAGCGGTTAAGCGATGCGCCGCTGCCTCGGAAGGTGGCTGCTTGAAACATAGCCACCGGGGGACAGGTGCGGGAGCTGGCCCACCTGCTTTTTCGTGACACCGACGGATAGAAGCTGACATTTCTCGTGGACGGGACCTGTAATGTTATCGCATTAAAACACTGTAGTAATTTGACATTATTTTAAACTGGGGAAAACAGCGAAATTTAACGACATTGTTCTTTGCAGCATTTTATCATTTCTTGAGTTTTTTAAATACTTTATTTCTTCCCTTTCTAACACTTTCTTTATCATTCAACAAATTTTTTAAAACGTGCAATAATATAGGAAAGGCTAACTAAGGCCTCACAATAAGACCTCTTTTATCATAAAACCCGTTTTCATGGGTGGCGTCAGCAAGGCCCACTACTCTCTTTTCTTTCCTGATATCCTTCTCAGAACTATTTCGCCATTTTTAGCTTTCGCTTCATGCCGTTCAGTCCCTCACATATTTCAAGTGGCAAACCTTTTTTCGCAAATGACAAGAATGAGCTTTTTCTAAAAAAAAAAGTTCCTTTTTTTAGCCTTTATTACACACCAAGTTAAAACACTCTGTATACTCTACTTTGCATGCAATCGATTGAAATGCACCATTCACTAGTTGGATGGTAAAAATTAATATAAATGAGAAATGCACGAAGGAGGATTCATCGGCAGGGTCCCCGAGGGATGCTTGATAAGAGTGACCTCGCGCGTTTCGTGAGCGATCTATAGGTATCTTCTTTGGCACCTTCCACACGGCACCCCTGATTTGTTGTCTTGAAAAACGACCCCTATCTGCCCTATTTTGCAGCCGTTCGAGGGTCGACCAATGCAGAGGAGAAAACCTGATGGTGGTCCTTTATCGCTGACATTTCGAATACTGCTCAAACCTACTAAAGCGCATATAGATAGAAACGAAGGAAAAGAGGTCGGCCAGAATAATAGGGGCAATATGTTAAAACAGAAACATCACCAGTAAAGCCCTCAGAAAGGGTTTCGAGTAACTAATACTGACAGCTAAGGTATGGAAGCCATTACTCAGAGCAACGACAGTGGTTTAACGTGTCATTTCCGCCGTGGAGAAAAGGCTTCATTTAAGCTCTCTTAATGTAGGTTTCGTAAATAGGATAAACACAATATTGGTTTCAAGTGCTTACAGAGGAAGTCGAGGACAGAAGTTTGTTTAGCGTAAGCATTTAGTGCGCGTTCAAGCGGATTCATTAGAAACATGCAAAAAGACCCATGACTCGAGACCCATATTCTTTAACTTTGGCTGGTCTGCAATGACTTTTGGTGCGCACTATTTACTTTACAAACCACAGCCTTCACATGCTTTAGACATTTATACGGGAGAGTCTGTGCACGTCTTGTGCAGTAGAGTTGAATTTTTGTGAATCATACAGTGCATGTTTACTTTAGTTATGTCTGGTTGACCTTAGTTTAACACCACTGCCCCGGACTCGGTCCCGCGCTTTCTGAATCGATACGGCCCACTCACAGAAACGCATGCACATGCCTAACTCTTTTTAGCCGGCAGACAAAGCAATCATCCATTCTAACTGGCAGCGTGGTTATCACGCTTTTGTGAGGCTATTCAGCTTTTTGTTTTGAAAGTCACTCGTCTACTACTACAACGAAGCCCAATCCCCGAAGCCTTTATATGATCCTCCAAACGTATTAAACTAAGAAAGCGCCGGTTTTCCTCGGATTCGTGTTTCTACGGCTAGTAACAAATAAAAAAATACTGCATGAAAAGCCTAACATGCATCGAACTCCTACAAATGCACACTACGCGACGTGCTTCCTCAGGCAGGTGTTTCTCTGAAACGCCTTACTCAAACCTCGAGAACAAAAAATCCTTGCCTTGCGAATGTGTCTGAAAAAATGTAGGGCAGGACGCAGAATTGTCACTTCAACCCTCGAAGTAAATTCTTCTTTTTACGCTTCCCCTTTCCATAAATTTCGCAGCTTGGGGTTAGCTTTTCTGGAGTCCGAAAAATAGGCTTTACGAAGCCATTCATCATTCAGAAAAGCAGACTCACAATAAATACGCATGCACATGCACGCACAGACAACGAAACGTGCGCTGATTTGTTTTGTTATAGACAGTAGTGGCCCCCTTCCTGTAAGGGCTGCGTCAAACGGGTTAAAGCTGGTTTGAAATATGTTTTTCGTGAATCCTTCCCGGTCCTCGTTCGACACTATATAGGGTGGCTCATCTGAGTTCGGAGGGTCAGACGGATCCGAATAGCCTTGGCGCTGCCTGAGAAAGCGCAACCGCCCTTATTCGCGGTGTGTATTTTTCGCTACCTGCTTTACTCTCGCTGATACATAATGTTTTCTTTCTGAAGGCTGCCGCCGTTTTCAACTACTTGTCTCTTACAAGGAAATATTTCAGGCTTTGAGAATATTGCACCGAGCCAGATTTACGGTGCAGGGCTAGGCTTCGTAACTTGCCACAAACTTTGCGTTTGGATTTTAAAGTCAAAACTAAAATTTGCATCACCCCGTATGATATCTTCCTGAGACTCGAACTAAAAATTGTGCCAAAGATATTTTTCAAGCTTTCTTTTGTTTGATAACGTAGGTCCCATAAACATGATTGAAATATATTTCACTGTTTCGAACGTTTCGCTGTGAACTGAGAAATGTCGCATATAAAAATTTTGAAATTCCCGATGCAGAAAGGAAAATTTCTGCCCCTATTAACTCAAACTTATGCTTATATGTGCTGATGCCACTAATATGGTTGCTAATAAGTGCTTAGAAGTGCATTACGTTCTTTAGAAAGGCAAGTCAATCCACTTGCTTTTTCGACGCAACCGCAAAATGTGCTGCGCTGACTGTCACATTTTTAAGAGGTCCGACATAAAAAAGAAATGATACGACTTTCATCATAGTCGCTACGTAGAAGCTGGGATGCTTCTAAAATGCCTTATTGCATGGGCTTCGTGCATGGTAATCAGTTGATCAAAGTATTCGACAAGTTTGCCATCACCGTGTCCTTGGAGATTCTAAATCTTCTTTAAAGGTATAAATGTGTAGCAGAAGCACTTCCTGCTCGTCCTTGTTTTTGATAAATTGAGACTTAAACGAGAATGTGCAGGTGATATGCATCAAACTACGTTGCATTGTATAGGTGCTTACCTTTTATCATACCAACGATTCCTCCATAAGAACAGCTCGAAACATTAGCAAACATATCACCTTGCAAAAAGCAGAACATTGTAAAGATTATATTCATGTACAATTATAAACTCTACCGCCTTTATAAACCCGAATTCGTAAAATGTAATCACTTCATAACAGGTTTAACAATGTTACTGAAAACTTCTCTTATAACGTGTGTAAGCTTCAAGCACTGGAATTTGACCAAATGCACAAAAAGAAATTGTCGGGCACAAAATGTTAAAATTTTTGTTTCCTATTATTCTAGATCAGATATTAAAGAAATAAAAACTCGCAGTAAGAACTTCTAATTAAGTGTGTATAGTGGTGTGCCATGATGTCTTGTTTTTCGTTTGTGTTCTAAAAGTTTTGCTTGCCTTTTCGCTCGATGTAGTATCACTTATTTAAGCGTGCTTATACGTATTTGCACGGTCTTTGAGGCAGGCAGGCCTTGTGTTCTGAGAAGGTCAGGGCTGCTCAAGCTGTTCTCGAAGCTTTTTCTTGACCTCATCGCATCATTATTTTTCAGCGCAATAAAAATTCAACTGCAATGAATTTCATGTCTTAAACTACTTTTTTAGTGGGGTTGAAGTTCGCTCTACACAGCATGAACACGAGCTGACCACAGGACACGCGCGCTCATCTGTGTTCCTGTTATCTGTGCGTAGTGTAGACTTCCTGCCAAAAAATTCCCTAACTTGCCCGGCGGGAAATCCCACTCGATTTTATGTCCCTAGTTGCGCCAAAACAAGAACAAGCTACGTAGATCATGCAGGCCAAGACTCTCTTATACGGTGACGCTACTTACTGCCACTGAATAACATGTCACTGAATTGCTTCTATGCATAAAAATTCTACTTATAATGATAAATTCGGACTGCGCTAACCACCTATTATCTCTTTAATTTATCATTTCCCGCATTCCTCTTCTCCAGTGCACCAATCAGACCATCCTTCTGGCTAACATCCTTGTCTTCCCTCTTCCTCTCTATCTCTCTCTGTGCTTATCGTGCAAGCTTCAAGGAGAAAATCTGTAAGAGCAAAAAATCCTTGCGCAAATAAAATAAATAGCTTTATATTTCGTGATTCCCCTCAGTATTTATTAGAAACACAAAACAGGGCAGTGTTCTAATGATTGGGCGAGAGAGCAAATGCCTTACGAACGAGCCTGAGTGTAAAAATTGAGCATATGGCAGGCAAAAGGCTATACTATGCAAAAGCCGCTGCCATTGTCCACTCATTCATAACGCAAGATTTGTTTGCAGAGCGAAAAGACAACAGAAATGAAAAATTGTTTTCTTTCCAAACCCGGAAAGGCGACGTATGCGCGCGCAAAGATGCCGTTCATTTCACTTATGGATAAAAAATCTGCTTTCTTGAAGGAATTTATGCAAGATTTTCAGTCGGCTCGTTATGGTATGTTTTTTTCCTCTTGAGTGCTTCTACTTTGCGGTTTTATAGCTTTTGCCTATTTATATTTACTTTATTTTCCGCTCTTCTTGGGCGGTGGTAATAAACGGTGCTTATATCGGCTATAAAATTGAGTAGATAGGTCATGAATGCATTTTTGTCTGAGCGTCCTCGCATTAAAAACCTGTTATAAGTTCCAGCATGACATCATCTCAGACCAACCAGCCCAAAAAGTGTGGCTTTCTAACGCATTCTTCAACACCCTTCTCCTCCCCTCCCACGTCAAAAAAAAAAACGAAAAAAAAACACACAACGCGCAGATATTTCTCGCACTGAAGTGTGGCGTCGCCAGACGAGAAGCTTTCCGACAAACATAGCAAGGCCAACAAACCGCACAGAATTATTGCAGGCTGCATCCGACTATATAAGCCGCAGTTGTTAAGCCTGCTTGCCTGCGCCTAGAGCTCACGCTCGGTCACCGCTTGTCATCGTTATTGCTGCTCCCGTCCGGGACTTTTTTCAGCGGCTCCGTATAGCGTAAGCGTGGCGTGAAAGGTTCTCATCACTGGCTGCACGCTTTATAGCACCAGAAAGGATGAAGAGGGGAGGAGGTGCGCAAGGTCGACCCCCACTGTGTTGGCTGCGACTAGCTTTACGATGATGGCCACCGAGGCCCTCCACCCTCGATTCCATGGGCATGAGAAGTTATTTCTATTTTTATCTCTGGCTGGCTCAAATTATGGCCACGAAATGACGCAACATGACCACAGCTCTTGAGCAGGGATAGACAATGACGTTAAACCAACTGGCCCTTGAAATCCAGCTGGTGCTTTGCTGCAGTGTCATTAGGTATTGTGACAAACGATTGGTGGTTTACGAACAAAAAGCAATGAGAATTTTCGTGGTTTCAGCACTTTGTAAATTCTTCCCATGGTCTCAAAATTGGACAGAACGCCCACTGTGCAGCCGTACACAATATGTAGTCAAATGCATTACTGTTATTTTCTCTAGACGAACTACCTTGCTAGGAATTTCGATCGACAGTACACTTAAGCTGAAGTCTGCCAAATGATCTTCACGGCTAAACTTCGTAATTTGTGCCTTTGTTTGAAGCTCTGTTACGGTCCTTACCGCCTTCGATTTCTACATGAGATGCAGTAGACTGATTGACATGTGTTCCTCCTTCTCTCGGTATAATGTTAAAATAACTTGGAAAAAAAAGGGAAAAGAAAACTGGTGACGATGCGCTCAGTTACAAGAATTTAGTGACCTCAGTGCTGTATTGCTATCCCAATAATGCTTTGTTTACTTTATATTTTGACCTGTAATAATGAGAAAGTGCACAAACATGTGGTATAGAGAAATTAAAATGACAAACTGATTTTACTTAGAGTATCCCGTATCATAGATGGAGTGCGAGCAGCAAAATTCATTATATTCCTGGCAATATTTCCAAAGCACTTTATTTTTGATGTAAAAAAATGCATGACCTGAAAAGGCCGTCTTACATGTCGTCCATTTGTATACTGTACATGCTCAACAAAGGCTACAATACTGTTAGCAACAAGAAAACAGCGTTTCGTTATCACTCATCGCCTCCGAGACGTCCGTGTTTTATCTGGCCTGCATTAGAATTTATATCCCTAACATCAATCCCTCTTAATGACCTCTTTATGAGCTAAGGAAAACGCTTGTGAGGGCTGACGCAAAGTTCAAGCCAGTACGAAACAAATAGCTGCCGTTTTTTTTTTTTTTTTACGTAGTATGTCATATTCACGTCTCTGTGTCACCTGTTGACTGTGTCACTCCAGGGTTGATTGGCTGCTCTCTTTTTACGTTTATTACTTACTTGTTGCATCTCCTCCGCCTTGCATCTGCATGCCCTCAGACATAAGAATAGTGCTGCGACAGGCGATCCTGCAGCTAGCGCATCCTGCGTGCTACGACGTGCATGCTACAAGATACAAGACAAGCCGTCTCTCCCATTGTGTCTATTCGGCCTTGCATTGCTGCAGTTATTACTGACGGCATTGTGCGTCGGTCTCCGGGCAACATTGTACAGTGAGCGGAAAAAACGATGCTCGGATGCTTTCGTGGCCGTCGCAGTTGGTACTGCATTTAATTCAGTGTGTGGCGGTGCGCGGTTTAAGTGATATAGCAGCCAGTAACGTAAAAGAGTGACAGGCCTGAGGAAACAGCTAAAAAAAAACAATGTTAGGGTGCGCTATCCAAAGTCTTTCGCTTCGAGTTCACCTCATCGGCATCTAATGGGAATCGATAGCTTCGGACGCTGAACCAAAACATTGTTTCAGATTTATTAATAATCCGAGTTATTTCACACGCGTTGTTTCAACGAATATCCGTTCATGAGGATGAAGTGCCACTGATGCCTATAAGTAGTCAGGTTGCTTATAATGGGCGAAAGTCGCGTTTATATTCAACCTCTTATAATGCACATAACACATAAACCTTGAATGTTTTCTTTCTTTGCGCTCTTAGAGGGATGTGCATGAAGTTCGGCACTTCTGCTTAACTAAAACATGAAATATTTCTGAGTCTAGTGAATATGCTGTGTACTGTCGGAAGCTAATATTGTCGACTAGGCTAACCACTCCAGCGTCAGTTGTAATTCATTGCTGCACCATTTTCTGGCAGCGTTTGTTCCTGAGACACGTCATGAGTTGACTGTTTTTATCTAGAGGCATGTCAAGTCCGCCGTTTCGATCCTTGGTGCTCCTGCTAGGCGAAGACCCCAAAAGGGATTGCAAGAGCAGGGACAGACGCAGAGCCACGTGATATACATCCCTACTGCCCTCAGAAGTACCTACTTCATTAAAAGCAATTTCGAGCTGTTCAGAAGTGCAAGAAACATACGACCATATTAAATCAGTAAAAAACTCGAATAAGGGACAGCAGCCTGAAAATATTTTAATGTATCCACAGCGCGTACGGAGATCGAAACAAGGGATTCGAACAACAAGAAAAGTAGGGGAAAACTTTTTTTGTGTACCAGTTAAAATCATGAGCCCATTAATTATCGCTCAGCCGCATTAATTGAAAGAAACGATATACACCTAAGGTCAATGCAGCCGATGCTCGCGGCTTTATGAGATACTGTTCTTGATCGTTTTTTTTCCTCCTAATTACGAGACAGCAATTAGCGTCCAAGAAACGGTATGCATGCACACTGAGATGACCTAAGGGACACCGTCTTGTCTCAATAAAAATCCTGCAAGCGTTCGACTACAGCGTAGAAAATTTCTATTCGCAAAGTTCTCTCTGTTTTTCAGGCGCCAGGCAACTCACGCAATGACGCTTGGGGTCTGTCCTAACCCGTTACCGCGCAAATATGTAAGCAAGAGATTTTATTGAAAAGATTTTACAGGCAAACTCTTACAACGCTTTCCGAGCATGCTGGCGGACTACTTGCGGAGCAAACGACGCTTATCAGCGCGCGTGGATCGCCCATGCACTCTAAACGTTAATACGCCTATATGGGAGTAAAAAAAGAGAATAAGCTGACCCCTAGAGCACACCCTTTTTTAAAAATTCAGGGGCACTTTGACTGTCTAAAGCAACGTTGGTCGAAAGTGCGTAGAGGCGAAAGCGTTTTCCGCACCACTTTGCCTATGTGACACTGGTGACGTCACACATAATTGATGACGAAGTAATGACAAATTACTAATTAGTGGCTAATTACTGATTATTGACCAAATACTAATTAACTGCTAATTAATGACTCTTAAGCTTTGTCTTTAGGAGTGGAACGCGACAGCGTGTTGTAGTGCTGCCAGGCAGTCTCGGAACGCCACCACCGGTTCGGCGCGATGCCTTGCCCTTTGAACGCAACGCTTTTTGAGGAAAGGAAATGGTGCAGTAATTCTCTGTCATCTCGGTGGACACCCGAATCGCACCGCACAGGAATGGAGGAAGTGGGAGTGAAAAAAGAAAGAGAAAGAGGGCCCGTAATGAAGAAACTGAAAATTGTATTTGAGGAAAGGAAATTAAGCAGTAACTGTCTCGCATATCTCGGTGGACACCCGTGAAAACGCGGACACATCTGCCGACACGGCTGCCGACAGGGCTGCCGACAGGGCTGCCGACACGGCTGCTAACGACAGCATGAGGCATTAAAGGCTTTCACCTTAATAAAAGCGTACGCTAGAGGCCAACTTTACTCCCTTTTTGCTCTTTTCCGTCTAGAGTATTGAGTGATTCGGGGCGCTGCTGCGGAGTGGCGTCCCTTTGGCCAAAAATTCTACTGTGTCCAAATCAGCCAGAACTCGGAGCAAAGCTCATAGACAATTTCAAGAACGGAGGCTGGAAGATTGCACGGATGGAGGTAAGACTCCTTGCTCTTTCTAACAAAGTGCACATCAATGCGCACTCAGCGCGAAGGCTCCTTATTAATTTCTCTCAGCAGCTTGTTAGGCAAGTTTGTTGCGCTAATTAGCGCATTAGCGCGGTCGAACAATATTCGGCAAATACAAGCAACCTAAATTCGACACAGTCAATCAAAAAATTTTAAAATTATAGAATTTTGAATGGCGCAAAGGAACAAACAAAGAAAGACACGGAGACAGAAAAAGCGACTTTCTGTCTCCGTGTCTTCCTGTGTTTGTTCCTTTGCGCCATTCAAAATTTTATGATGAACAAAGTAGCCCAACATCGAGTACTCCTGAAATCAGGCGCAACCATATTGCTTTCAAGAACGATAACTGTAGTTCTTGCCTTTCAGTGTGATTTATGCCGCTGAAAGGATTGATCTAGAAAATTAGTTCCACGTCCGATCATTTTTTCAAATACGGTTGTGTTAAACCGTGCCCTCAAGGCGATGTTAAAGATGGTGCGACACTTACGGATTGTAATAAGGTTTCACTTCCTTCTTCTTTGTCTTATATTTTCTGCTGCGGAACAATCATATTACTGCAAGAAAACGCACAACTATGACGAAAATGGGGCGGCGGAAAGGAGCAGAATGGGAAATTTTGTGTTTGTGCAACTCCCAGCAGCGATTAAATCCTGTCATCGCCATTTCTCACGCCACTTTTCTATCTTCTCCATCTTGCTGCCGCGCAACAGTACGAACGTTTTACGATTTAAGCTACGCGTCCTCGCTCAATTCATTAGTGGTAATAAGCCGACAGACGGTCCGAGCACGCTGCTAATTAGATCCTCGTTAGCGCAGGCTCCGCACCCACGTAATTCGCCGCTGCCGCACTGAAGAGTTGGCTTTCTCCTGATGAACCAAATAACGACTTCTCCCTGAGTGAGGGCCACAGGCAGCCAGCATTTTGACGGGGATTGATTGCCAAACGACCCGAAAAACGAATCTCCTCCTATGTTTTTTGAAAAACTTCTCTGTACTTCGCTTTGCTACAATATGAAGGGAACTAATAACCTGTGCACTTTCGCCATCCAGCTTTACTTAATCATAGCAGTTCTGATTACGGTCCTCTTAATCGTGACCACTTATTGCTGAACATCCTTTGTAAGTGACGTCTATATTTTACTCAAACAACGAAATAAATAGGACGGATAAAATAAAGTGCTTCGCGTAACCATAAATCTCTTCGTTATGACGGCCCTCATCCGCGCACTGAAGAAATTAATCTAGCGATTTGCAAAAATTTATCGAGCTCCCTCTTTAGCGGAGCAAGTGCTAATCAGTTACGAAACATGCATTCCGCTGCAACACGAAGGGCTAAAACCTGTTCGTTGTAGAAACAGATTGTTTCGAGACAATCAAATAATCCTGCGACTTTTCAAGTACCTTTACTTCGCTTCTACGGGGCATAAAAATTTCCCGATGGGTGGAGCGGAGCCGTTTCTGCTTTGTCTTTTCTCTTCTGTCGCTTCTTTATCCTAGCGGCCCACGCAAGTATCCCCTTTGATCCAACCGAAGATTTTGTGCACCAAGGTTGAAGTCCTTCAACACTTTATGGCTATTGGATTTGGCGACTTAGGCGCGTGCATGCTAGACTGGTTTTCTACTTTTGCCATAGTTCCGCGACACAAATGTTTTTTTCTTCGAGTGCTGTCGGCTTTGATATGATTTTGTTTCTTTTAGGTTCACTGTTTTTGTTTCCTTGTGAATTTGCTTTCTGTTTGCTTGTACAGCACGCGCTTGTAGACAGACGAAAATTTTCAGCATTGCCAGCATTCGCTGATGTCACTACTGCCTCATCTATACGAGCGACCTCCTTCAGGCAGAATAGCACTGGAGTCACCGTTGTCGTATGTCATAACCGAAAAGTCTTGCATAAACTGCTGTTCAAAAGCATAGTTGCTCAGGATGGTCTCAGCGAGTTGCCTCGTATGAAGAGGGAACTTACAGAAGATCAGATTCCGTAACGCCATCGCTTTCACCTCTCCACTTCGGGACAATACATTAAATTCTGGAGGCATATCCAGGAGAGTTATTCTAGAATGATAAAATTTCGCTATGCCTTTATCGGTTGCCTTACTCCTTTTATCAGGTTTCAGTGCACGAACCCTGATGAAGAAACATCTCATTGCATAACCCTGCGATCTACTGCAATATTTGTGTGTGCGTGTATGCAAGCATATCAAGGGAAGAGATATAGCAATACGTAATTTCTACAAACACGCTCAACTGCACTTTAGGGTGGTAGCTGCACCGACGTAAAGTGCGATATTAAATATCTCAAACTTTTCTTTTTCCCTGCAAACACTCATCGGTTTAAGACTGCCTTGCGAGGCTAGGGCCGGTTCTGTGAGCCTTGCTGTCTATCTTTAGTTATTCCATGCGTGATCTTTGACGTCTGCTGACAGTTCCACCAGGTAGATGCTTTGGTGTCCGGTTGCAGTAAGCGCCCTGTCCGTGTTCCTTCTTCGTTCGTCCTGTCCTCTCTTGCGCCTTGTATCCTCGAGTCATGCACCAACTCTCCCAACAGTCGATTCTTCTCAAAGTTTCTCTACGGCTTTCTCCAATTCTTGTTTGCCTGTGAGGTCCTTTTTATTTAAAAATCTGTCTCCGTTTATTGCCTACGCGTGCCTACCTCTTATTGTCTTCATGTTCTTTGTGCGCATTGCAGATTCTTGTGGAAAGTTTATTTGTGGAATTTTGACGTACTGGCAGTTGTTATATCTTCGGCTGTCATGTAATGTTGCCCACTCTGCTCTCGGGCAGGAGTATTGTGTAAATAATAATAAAATAATAATAAATAGCAGTTTATTCGTGTACTACTATCTTTAGATTGATCATATTTTTGGTCCCGGATTTCTGATTTTTTATAGTATTCGTAAGGTGCTTTGAATTCACACTTGTGATTCTATTATTTAGGAAACATTTGTGTGCTATAAGTCATTCATTCAGTTTACTGAGTTCCAAGCAGCCAAGCGAGGAACATCGCCCAATGAAATTTCAAGTTACATTCAAAACTATTCTTTCATTAATCTATCAGTAATTACGTAGGAAGGGAACTGAATTTTTGTTTCTGGCGCCTTTTTAGCTGGTTGAAGGCCGCCGTGTTAGTTCAGGAGCGGCAAAAACCTGCGCAAACGTTGCTCTGCTACCCATTTCGGCCCTGTCATCCTTATATGAGAACATGTTTTGTCAAGAGTTTTATTAATGGGAGTAAAAAAAAAATCAAAAGTGAATTCGGTACGAAAAGCTTCTTTTTTTGGCACCGCTGAATTTCACTTTTTTCGTACTTTTATTTCAGATAAAAAACGAGGACGTAGGTGGTGCACGGCCGAAATTAAAGACGCCATAGGATGTCCATGTTCTGAGGTGCTTTGTTCCTTGACTGCTCACTTTGGCATGCTGAGCATTTTTTGCAATATTTTTTCCAGTTACTGTAGACGACAACCTAACTAAAATATTTTTGCATTGATAATAATGATAAGTGCAATGCAGATGCTGTTACACGCCGTTATATTAGGGGGTCAGGGCTTGTTGGTTAGCCTTAGGCACGAGTGCAGCTGGCAAAGGTCCGTTCATAAAACTGTATAGCTTTCTGTGTTCGCGGAACTAAAATTTGCAAAAGGCATAGAATTAGTAGAATATGCACAGGTAGAGAAAAAAGCTGAAGTAAAGGAGGAGATTCGCTCGTAACCTTTGTCTCTACCAGTTCTTGTCTCATTTGGTGCGAGCGCCACGTGATTCTCGTTAAGCAATATTTGCGGCTACCTTCATGATTACATTATTGCAACTGGTCGCTTGCCCTATTAACTCGATATAAAATTCCACCGCATGTCCCAAAAGTATAGTTTGTTTTATTCCTGGTATTTTTACATTGTATATATTGCCGCGAATATTTGTAGCGTTTGTTTGTTGTGTTTATTTGTTCATGCTTCAAGGCTGTCGGCACGCCGCTTTATCGCTTTGTTTGGGACGCAAGACGCGCCTAGATTTATCTCGATTGATCGCATCCGGACGGAGCCGGTTCTAGTTTGCGCCAGAATGTTCTAGTAACTTCTAAAGCTCTATCCCGAAGTTTCGCTATCAGCTTTAAAAAGAGCACGGCCGACAGCGGCGGTCATTCTGTTCGACGACCGCCGAGCACGCTTGTTGCTACGCCGCCGCCGAGTGATTCAGTTCTTTGCGGGCGCAAGTCAGCCCGAATAAAGAGTTTCGTTTCGAAGACATTCTCGCTGTTTTCCTGTTCACCGTACTGCAGTCACCACTACGTGACATCTTGGCGAGAGGTACGGGGATCGATACCCCGCACCTCCACCAGATGTCACGTAGTGTTGACTGCAGTATTTTTATATTGCATAACACTTTTTCAAAAGAACATTATAAAGAAATGATAACACTCCTGCGACACTCGAAAGCATGCACGGTTCCTCCCTAACCCCATTTCAGCAACATAGCGAATTTAGGCTTCAATTGATTGAAATAGGGTACCTGTAATTAGCTTTCACACACTCATGCTTTGTCACCGTTAAGGAAAAGTGGCACAATGCGCACGCATCTACTGGGCTGACGTTCAATCATCCTGGTACGAAATAAATCTAAAAAATGCATTCTTGTGTCAACCCAGAAGAGCAATGATAAAAGTTTGAACGGCGACTATGTGGCTGTTCCTGGTCATGTTTGACATCGCACCGCGATGGTTCTTTCTATTCTTAGAAACCGCAGCACGTGAACGCTGGTAACAACATAAGCAGAAAGGCGGGACGAAAATTGCAAAACTCTTAGACGTAGTCGCATAAAAATAATGCGGTAATCGCGCACACCCGCCCAAAGCGAAAGTCATTTCTCCTGATTTTTTTTTTTCGAAAAAAATCGCACAAGTTTTCGCCGGTTATAGGGGTGAATGGGCAACACAGCGGTCCACTGGAACAGCTGAAAATTCCAGGATTTTCACCGATGCCATTTTTACACTTAGCTTCTCGGAGCAAGTATGAATAAAGGAGAGTAGTCTGAACTCTCCTGTGTCTTTCATTTTTTTTTTAAATCATAATCGCTGCCCAAGGCGTACCGTTTACATAAAAGCGAACGAAAGCTGCTGGGTTCGGCTTTCGTAACTGCATGTGGCCTGAAGTGAGCTCTTTCACATAATTTGACTGCATGCTATAAGTCCTTTTCTAAAATCGCCTCATCACCTCTGCCATTGCTTGGCGGAATGGTTAGTGTTTATAAAAGGGGGGGGGGGGGGGGGGGGGGGGGGGCAACTCCTGGTTCAATCGTAAGACGTGCGCAGTCTCACAATGAAAAAATGCACTTCTTTGCATATTCAGGCATTCGATACGCAAAGCCCATTAAAAATCATGAAGTACGGTCTAAACCAAGCGGAATCACTTACGGATGAGTGTATCAGCTTTATATTTCTGCGAATCAATAAACAAAAAAGCTTCCTTCTACCAGAACTCTCCGAACCAGCTTTATTTCTTGTGATCGCCGATACATAATTGTGATGAAAAACCTGCACGCCAGAGCTGCATAAAAAGCAAGGGCTTGTCGCAAGGAGACCGTAAGTGCTATTGACATCGTCTCCCAAACCATTAAGAAAAAAAAATAGCATTTGTACAAGAAACATGCACCTCACGCAGCAAACGCAACTTCACAGGAAGCTCTTCAACACATATGCAACCTACCTGCGGCAGGCTACAAATGAGGCTTGTGTTCCAGGCGATGATGAGCATTATCCTGCCCCGACGGTGCCCGCTGTGCACCTTAAGCGGGTGCAACACGGCGAAGTAGCGGTCCACACTAATGCACACCAGCACAGCGGAAGACAAGTACGGGCCGAACGCGCGGAGCATCTGCATCAGTTTGCACATAGCGTTTCCCGCGGCCCACTGCACTGTGAGCCTCCAGGCCACCTCGAGGGGTATCATCACGAAAGTCACGAGAAGATCGGCGATGGCCAAGTGCAGGATCATGAGCTTGATACGGGACTTGCGATGTCGCTTGTTGAGCAGGCTGATGAACACAGGAACGTTGCCCGCTCCGGCTAATACGAAGAGAATGCAATATATGATCACCTGCACCAGAGACTGCGTGCTGAACGTCAGTTCTTCGCCCAAAACGAGAGGTACGGAAGAAGCGTTCTGGCTGCTGTCATCTTGCTGCAGCCAGAGTTCGCTTTCTGGCTGGCTGGAGTTCTCAGCCAGCATTTCGTGCCGACTCAGCGAAGCAGCAGAGCTCCGCATTCGGGTAATCAACTCACCGGTGTCCTTCACTCTACTTTAAATTTATCATCCGGGCCTCAATATCTACGGGGTCACTGTCGAGAACGAATACGCATAATTTGTGCTCAGCGCACTTCTGGAACCACACAGAGGGGCCTGATTCATTGTTCACCTCGCACGCACGACACTTGGAAACGCCACGTGTTGCGCACAAGCTCTTTCGCTGTTGGTGTTCACGCCACGTTTCTTCGGCCGTCGTCGGGAGCACGAAAGACACGAATTC
This sequence comes from Amblyomma mixtum, assembly GCF_055824585.1. Lineage (NCBI taxonomy): Eukaryota > Metazoa > Arthropoda > Arachnida > Ixodida > Ixodidae > Amblyomma > Amblyomma mixtum. The sequence goes on from NC_143016.1 coordinate 25,026,180, forward strand.
CCGGGGACAGGAATTTTTATCGCCTGAACAGCACCACTTCCTTCTTCATTGAGTACTGATTGTGCCACATAAAGTAGAAGAGGATGTTCCGCTTGGCACACAGTCCACAAAAATAACACATTAGAACGAAATCTTCAATCTCTCCTTTTTAAAGATACAAGACGTAAAACACACAGCACCAATCAACTAAAGTTGTTTCACGGCTGAAACCGTCTCCTTGCGACTTTTTCGTTCCCAAGCGTTTAGAACAACCGTGGTATCACTGACGCACATTCACCGCTGTTTCCAAGTGCACATACGATAAGATATCCGAGGAACGAAAGCCGCGATTCATCCGCCGAGGTACGTTGAAACGTGCACGCTACTTGATCCACGCATCCAGTCCCGAGGCCAGCTGTCGCCGCGCGCTCTCTGTTCCAACTGAGCGCTGGGGTCCCAACCGGGAACGCGCTGGCGCTTGGGAGCGCCATCGACCGAAACGCGCGCGCGCACCTCCCGACCAATCGCGAGCGGCGGCGCGGATTCGAAAGATGCGAAACGCCTTTTTCTAGCGGGACGCTGGCATAACGATCGCGGAAATAAGCGCAGCCCTCCTTAAGTTACGCACGACATCTGCCCCGGGAGAAGACGGCATTAAAAATAAGGCACTCAGAAACCTAGACGACGCTTCCATCACAGCCCTCACGGACTTTGCGAACGAGTGTTGGAGGGAGGGAAAACTCCCAGCGGCTTGGAAACATGACATCGTTAAATTCATCCCAAAACCGGGAAAACAGCTCGCGCTTGAAAACCTCAGACCTATTTCGCCTACTTCTTCCATAGGAAAACTGTTAGAGCACGTCATACTAGACAGACTCCAGCCCCACATGCAGAATGAGAATTTATATCCACACACTATGGTCGGCTTTTGACCACATTTATCAACACAGGATACCATGCTCATACTAGCAAACAAAGTCCTATCTCAGGAGCAAGAAAGGAGCCCCAGGGCAATCCTAGCTCTAGATTTAACGAAAGCGTTTGATAACGTCAAACACAAAGCAATAATAGAATCTCTTTCAGCGCTGAATGTTGCCGAAAGAGCGTTTAACTGCACCAAGGACTTTCTCTCTGATAGAACGGTTAAAATTCAAATTGGCGCAATCAAATCCGACACCTTTAGTTTAGGAGACAGAGGTACGCAGCAAGGATCGGTCCTCTCCCCTTTCTTATCAATATAACCCTCATCAAAATGGCACACGCAATCGCAAAACTCCCAGACCTAGAACACTCTTTGTACGCGGACGATATCATCCTTTGGACCACCAAGGGGAGTATCGGCATTATACAAGATACGCCGCAACAAGCGGCAGATGTAGTAGTAGAGGAGGCACAAGCCGCGGGACTCGCGTGTTCCCCTAAAAAATTTGAAGTCCTCATCCAACACCGAAAGCGTCATAGAAAGAATAAAGCGCCTGAGATCAAAATCTACGCGGAAGGGGCAGCCATCCCAGGAGTGGAAACACTAAGAATCCTGGGAATGCCCATACAGTCAAACCAGAATAACGACACAATAATTAAGAAACTGAGAAACCCCGCCAACCCAATCTCCCTCCTCATGAGACGCATCGCGAATAGGCGAGGAGGAGTTAAAGAAGCCGAGGCCAGGAAACTAATACAAGCCTTCGTTTTTAGCAGAGTCATCTACTCTACACCATACGTCACCGTCACAGTTAGAGAAAGAGACGACCTGGATTCTCTAATTAGAGAGTCCTACAAAATTGCGCTCAACCTCCGTCGTCATACTCCAAATGAAAAACTACTACAGTTATGAATTCTAACACCTTAGCGGAAATGATGAAAGCACACCTCACCGCACAATACGAGAGACTATCAGGCACTGAAACGGGACTTTTCATCCTCAAGAAAGCAGGAATAAAATACGAAGGAATCCGTACAAACACTTTGCCAATTCCAAGATACGTGCACGAACACTTAATAGACCGTCCTCTGCCCAAAAACCATGCATCCACACTACGATACCGACAGAAGAAAGGCTAGGGCACAAAAACTTCATGAAAGATGTTCAGTTCAGAAAGACACGGCGCATGTGGACGTGGCAGAACATGCGGACAGAGACGCCTTTTTTCTGGCAGTTGTCGATCATCGAGGTTCTCCTCTTGCATCGGCGACAATCGATAAAACAAAATTTCCGGAGGAGGCCGAAGAAGCTGCCATAACTTTAGCCATTACCTCCACCACTGCCAAATACATAATCAGCGACTCTAAAGCCGCAATTCAAAATTTTGCAAAAGGAAGAGCACACTCCGCAGCCATCAAAATCTGACAAAAAATCTCCAATACCTGCCAGATAATATTGATCTGAGTCCCCGCCCATTCGGACCATCCTGGCAACGAGGCAGCGCACAAATTTTCCCGAGGATTCATGGTTAACCGGGAGGTGCGCTACCCTGAGATCAGGTCGACCAAGAAGCGAGTGACAACCTACAAAGAAATTACTGCCCACTTCAAGAAAGAAAGACAAATCTTCCCAGACCCACATAGATCTCTAAGTACAACACAACAAGTCAGTTGGCGACAGCTCCAAACACATGCTTTCTTTAATCCGTACATGTACTCCACGTGGTTCCCAGAGGAGTTCAGCCCCGTCTTTCCTCTCTGTGGGCACCTAAGGCAGACACACCGCACATCCTATACTCATGTAATCAAGACAATCCATCGCAGAGTCTGCAGCTCTCTACTCAATCTCAGTGGGAGGCCGCGCTGCTCAGCTCGAACTAGGTTCAACTCCGAGTCTCAGAGCGGGCCCAAGAGGTCGCAGAACGAAATCGTCGGTCGGCCACCTGGCGTCCGGCCTAGAAGAGGAGCCCACCGCGGGGAGGGGAACATCACCCCAATCCGCGCCTAAGACCTCTTCTTTAATAAAGTTTACCTCCTCTTCCTAGCGGGATACTCACTGCTCGCAAAGAACAGTTTGTCACTCCTTATGTATTTGTGGCAGAACGCCAATGTCAGGAGTGGCCGTTACTCAAATTGCGCATGCAAAAAAAGGTATCCTTGCTCACTCGTAAAACATGAAAGGCACTCAACAATTTATGACACAAATGGCTGGGTAGCAGAAATTTATAATGATTTGCTTATTGAGATTAAGCCGCCGTTTTAGTTCGTTCACAATATAAAGCTGGAAAGGTAAAAGTTTTTCATTGAAGGAATAAACAGGCCTAAACGTTTTTCCATTTCTTCGCGAATCCGCATCAAGCTCTCTTCACAGCGGGTTCGATCCCGGCCGCGGCGGTTGAATTTCGATGAAGACATAATTCTAGTGGCCCGTGTTCTGTGTGATGTCAGTGCTCTTTAAAGAACCCCAGATGGTCGAAATTTCCGTAGTCCTTCACTACGGCATCCCTCACAGCCAGAGTCGCTTTGGCACGCTAAGCCCTCATAAACCCTAAACATCTTCTCTTCCCTCTTCTTTTAGGAGCAGGCGGGTGTTGCGTGTCTTCTGGTGGAAGTTCCCCTGCCTGTTCCTTCTTATTATGCTGTCTCTCTCTTCCTGTCAGCAAACGAAATAAAAAAGAAGAAAACAACAGTACAATTATCTCTAGTTGCTTAATGTGTGAACAGGTAATAGAGCAAATTAGCAGTGATGGTTCTAAGTTCACACGTTGACTCCGATCGGGACAGAGCGGGACGTGCACTGCATCTGGTCATGTGGCGGCGCGAACCTTTTTGTTAAGCAGCTGTGCTAATGTGTCCAGAGAACTTTCCTCGAAACAGTACTTTCGTTTTCTGGAAGGCATAGCGGGGAAACACTCTTTCATGTTAACTCGAGATGTGAGTCTGGTCATGCTTCAAACCCTGGCGTTCAAGCAAGACGCACACTCGTGCACGCACGCACACACACACGTACAACACACGCTCAAAGTGTTCGCAGAGCATGGATGAAACCAGAGTCCTGCAAGGTGGTGCACAGCACGATAGGACGGAACATAATTTATAATCAAGTTGTGGTGTCCCCGAAATGTGTGCAAAGTTTTGAGAAATCAACGGGGCTTTTCAATGAGAGTTTGCATGCAAATGGCATGCGCGAAGTCGTGAGCTCGCGTTGCAAGCTAACCTTTGCCTGCAAGGCTGTCCTTTCGTTTACGGCGTTACGACGCAAGACGAGTTCTCGTGAAATGATCTGAGCATGTTATCGGCTGGTTGCAGAACGTGCGTTTCGCCAAACCTTTTATCACCTGCCTGCAACCCTCCCCGAACTCGTTAACCTTGGCACGGATTCGCCTCGAAACCACTCCACTAATAAAGGCGACGCATTAAAAAACAGTGTTTCTGCCGGTAGCAAAAAAAAATAAACGCTCTTTTGCGACAAACAGAAAAAATCGTGGAGGTCATGTCAGTAAAGTTTCGCCGCCTCCCCTACATGAGGGTTTACTCTACTAATGGTGTCACGCAACCTCTTCGACATTGGTCAGTTAAAGAAGGAAATACGAAGAATTGCAGAGTGCTTCAAAAGGAGCAATAGAAAATTGCACATAAAAAAAAGCAGTAAAAACAACCAGCTCGCAATATGCGCAGTTTTAGGCCCAAGAAATAGCGTAAAAGGAAAGGCCTTTTTATCGGTGTCGTTTTCTTTCTTTGTCTTGTTTCTTTCTTTGTGTCATACATTGCGGATGAGTGGGAGGGAGTCACGACACTATGGTCCACACCCTGAGTGAATGGGAACCACCCACGGAGGCCCTAAGCCGTCCATTCTATGCAGAGCCTTGGTTAAAAACCGTCAGCCACTGGGTTCGCTTTTAAAGAGCGTAATCGGGCGCAAGGAGTGTCCTCCAACTTCGAAAACTACAGAGTAGTCACGAGAAGGATCATGGCCCCCTCCACGAACCTGATACTTCAGATCTAGTGGATGTTCCTAATTAAACTGCTCAAAAGCAAATCCTCCGGCCCGAAATGTACATATGTTTTCACTCTCCCCACTCGCTCTCCGCCCTCTCTTCAACCTTTCGCTGCGTACTTCCTGTCTCCATTTTCAACTCCATGACATCAGACGGTCAGAGGTCCCCAGGCCCATCTTCTTTTAGCACCACCAGACTCATTCGCCCACTACTGAGAGCTCCCTAAACTGGAGACCCGTAGAAATAAACTTTTTTCCGCCTCCTTTCTCCAGCACCTCCTTTTCCTTTAAAATGAAGCTTTTTAAAATGAAGCTATTTCTTCTCTACGCTTCAGTTCGTGCGCTTGTGGCGCGTTCTGGCACACAAAGGCACAAGTTTCCTTAAAGAGGAAGGACAACTCCGCAGAGTTGGCAGTGACAACTCTGGGCATGTGTCACAAGCCCAGACACCTCGACGTTTCCCAGTACTAGAGCGAAGTAAAATACGGTGACTTTCCCTATACTCGACACTTCGTTGCCTCCACATGGTTGCCGGAGGCGTGTCTTCACGATACACGCCCTTCCGCTGCCTCTCCCCTCTAGTCCTCTATGGTCTTTTGTTCCTTCTCCATCTGTCCTGCTCTTTCGGCGAAGCAACTAACTATGTTGCCAGTTCCAGTGGGACGTCAATTCAGGGCCTGATCACCGTTTTGTAAAATCTTTATATCTTTAATAAATTACTGAAATTAAAAATTGAGAACTGCTGACAGTGCGGATTAAACATGTTCCAGATATTCTACGCCACTTTGTGTGCGATAAAGGAACTCATTCCCTTCTTGCCCTATGCGAAAGAAAAAAGCAAACTACAAGGAAGGTGCACAGTATGCTTGCCGGTTTGCCGTGAGTGCGGATGTGAAGAAAATATCAGGTCCACACGTGACGCCCTCTGGAGTCCTCCGTGCTCCATGACTAAAGCATGGGTTCAATGATGCCTCATATCGAAGTTCACAAAAAGCGAAGTGTCAGTCATTTTTCGGGAGAGGTATGGACGAGACTTTGTTTGCGCGTCGCGAATGACAAATCGTGCATCGTTCGTGCAGTGTACATACCCCCTCTGCTGCTGCTGTTACAGCGCCACTTCTGTGGGGCCCTTCTCAGGAAATTTGCAAAATGTCGCAGTCCGACTCGCTCTCACTGGGCTTCGGCTGACGCTGTCTGCTGCAGAATTCATTTTTTTAAAGAGAAACCTCTGGCAGATTCGGAGTTCCTGCATTTAATGCATGAGTCAAGCCCATGATCATCATCATAATCTCCACCAGCCTTGTTACCGGCATTGCAGGGCAAATGTCTTTCTCATATCTCTCCGATTAACCCGGTCAAAAGCCAGCTACCTTATTCGCGCAAACTTCCTTATCTCATCGACCCACCTAACTTTCTGCCAATTCTTGCTATCATTTCACTCTCTCGGAATCCACTCCATAGCTCTTAACGACCATCGGTTATCTCCCCTTCACATTACATGACCTGTCAATGCCCATTTCTTATTCTGTTTCGACAACGATGTCATTACGTTCAGTTTTATCTTTAGCCTCCTCTGCTCTCTTTCTATCTCTTAACGCTCCATTATCATTTCCCTTTTCATCCTCAATACAAGCTGAACTCTTTTCGTGAGTCTTCTACTATTTTCATTTTTTTTTATTTCACTGTCGTTGCCCAGATCTGCGGTCACTACCTGCCCTAAGCAGATGCATTCGTTTGCTATTTCCAGCGCCTGACTACCTATCGTAAACTGCAGTTTCCTTCCGAGACTATTGAGCATTGTTTTAGTTTTTCTGTGAGCCCGTGAGTCCCTTACAATGTCGGTCCACGAAAAACCGAGCGAGGCGAAACGAATAGACCAGGAGCGGCAGAAGGACATATAGAGCAGAGCATGAGAAAGCAAGCACGCCCCGACTCAGGTGCTCTGGTTGACGCACTCACTTCCCGGGCCCCTGGCGATGACCTTACCGATTCGGATCTGGACAACGAACCCCTTTTGAAATTTAACGATATAGTCAATCACTACCAAGACTCTCACCGCAAGTACCCGACCCCCCTCAAGGGGCTGGGAAAAGCAGGTGAGCGTCTTCTGATAAGACTTTTTACAAATACATTGCTGTGCCCGGCAGTCATGAAACACTTCGACCCCTCTTTTTCTGGCCTCTGCCCATACTGTACGGAGGTGGCTGACACCTACCATATGGTGTGGGCATGCCAGAAAAATTCTTCCCTCACCCCCCACCCCAACCCAACCCGAGAGGACTAGGAGGCGGCCCTGCTTGGCTGCCACGACCTTCCGGCCCAACAGGCCATGGTCCGGCGTGCCCGAGCGGCGGTAGAGTCAAATGGGGTCCCGGAATAGGGACCCCACCTAGTATTGTGAGGGAGGTGGCGCACTAGGGGCCACCTCCCAAACTACCTCTCTATGTGTAACTTGTAATAAATGCTTTTCACCACCACCTACGCGCTGCCGGCACCTGTGCTCTTGCCGATCTGGCAGCGACGATGATGATGATGGCGGTGATGGTGTGGGGATCCTGATGAAAGTGGAAGAGATGGTGATGATATTGATAGAGTCATCGATGTCGTTCAGTACCTTCTTTCCTAATATTTTATTTTTCTACCCACTGGTGTGCTAGAACCTATTTTTCCACAAGGATATGTTTAATAGCGCTTTGTGTTTCAACTCGCGTTCGCCGATTTTTTGTCTTTTTGCGCTACTGGTCAGAAGTTATATTAGTTAACCTCTACTATCTGGTTAAGCCTTTTGTGCGTAAGCAGCGCAGATGGAGTTCCTTACTTTAAAACCTTTTCGTCAGGTTTAACCTACTAAAGGGGCTCTAAACGGCTATTTTTGCGCTTCCTATCTTGTCCTAATAAAAACTTTAAAAGTCGCGAAAATGTGACGTGATTATAAATTACCTCTTGCGATAGTGATGCGAATTTTACGATGAAACCAGACTCGATTCATTTCTTCAATTCATAACGAGACTTCAAGGCACGGATAACTTTTAATTTTTTCAGATTTTCACTCGAAACATGCCGACATTAAAAATCGAGCACTAGGGTTAAATTTATTACGAAATAACACTCGCCTGAACGCTCCGCGCTCGTCGCCTCCATAGCAGTCGGTCCTCGCGCAAATGCGTGATCTTTGAGGAAGCGCTATAATCGCTCCCCCTAGCTCTCTTATCATCTCCGCCGTTTCCTTTTGGGGGCTCCGGTTGATTCTGCGGTTCGGTCATAAAACAAAAAGAAGGAAAGAGTCACTGCGGCCCCAAGGTCATTTTTTTTTTGGCTGCAGTGATGAAAAGGGAGCCGCAGCGGATGCTGGTATCACACATTACCACCTCATTTGTCTCCCGTCCTACTCTTTTTCCGTTTCTCGACTGTTCAGGAACTCACCAAGGAAGTTAGGGTGAGGCAGTTAAGGAACCCACATCCAATTTCTTCCTTTCGTTTCGGGTCAAACAACCACTACTATTACTCGAGGAACACAACAATGCGGCACTGGAAATTTATCAAGTTCAGTTGCCATAGGGGCCAAAATGCGCCGTCGGTCATAAAATTCGCCGATTGGCTGGAGGGAAGCAATGTCACAAGGCCGGATCATTTCTATTGGCTGTAAGAAACCGACGTCACCAGAAGGAAACATTCCAATTTGCTTGAGAGAAGTGACGTCACCAGACTGAAAGTGCCGTACCGTCTCGGAAAGGTGCATAATGTTAATGCATAATGGCACTAGGTGCCGCTGCGAATTGTTTTTAAAGCATCTGTTTCTAAGGCCGGGGCTCGTTACCGGCTTGCTCTGCGACCGCTCAACCTCACTCAACATCTCAAAAGGAACGAGATATGCGTGTCTCACGTAAGCAAAGAGTGGGAGCATCTGAGACTGCGAAACACATTCGGTACACAACACAGACAACAGCATGATGGATGGTCGCTGATGCCCCTAAAAAAGCAATGTAACAGCATAAAACACATCTTTTCGATGACAAGAAGACATAAACCAAGAATACGCTCTCTAAAAGCACTCCAACCCAGAAGCGTGCCTTACTGTAATTTTTTTCCTCAAAAGTATTTACATCTCTTTAAAGCATTCTCAAAAAGCGCACAAACGCTAGAATTATTTAACAAGAGTACACAGCTTCCAAAAACCCTGTCTATTAAAGCATATTTGCTCAAGCCTAACCTTAACAAAAACTATGGTAACGCTATCAATCGCCGCACGCTTTGAGCGGTTGTCCCTGCACGAACCAAGCGCTCAAAAGAGCGCATTCAGTTTCGTGAAAGACAGACAGCACCATTTAGGGCCGCAGCCAATTTAAGCAAGGGTGCAGGTACGGGTTAAGTCACCCGATTCCAAGGAAGGCTGCAAAGAAGCTTGCGAAACAATCATTTCCGCCTGTAGGCGTAATGGGCTACTACGTTTCAGCGACTGAACTGTCACATGAGCTATAGTGGCCTGTTCCTCGTGTTAATCGCTCGGGTTCGTCATGGCGTGCGCAAAGGCCTTTAATTCGCACTCCCGCTGACATCTGGGACGTGGACTACTTGGAGGAAAATAGGCCAACTGGTGATGGAAACAGGAGCTACGAATGCTGTAGAGCCTTTCTGACCTCGTTACCACGTAAACAGCGTCTACGACTTGACTGCGCCTCTGCACGCTGCTGACAGGAACGACATCATCGCATAGCTAAGCTGCTTGCTGACCGTGTTATCTCTCACGTCCATAATACTGCAAGACTGTTAGACATAGGGGACTGTAAGAGTTAGTTCATTGCTGCACTGCAGTGTCATTTGTGTCGTGTGTGTTTCCTTAAAACGCTTTCTGTTTCACACAGAAAAAGTAAGTACTTGCTAATGCAGTTTGGGATCAGTTGTACGGTATTTTATAGACTAAAACCATTAACTCCGTAGAACATTTTATACAGCGAATTCGGTATAAGTTAGTAAGTAAGTAAAAAAAGTTTTTTTTAGGCCAAAATTTACAAAAAATTCTGCCCTGGGTGAGTAGGCTAAAGGCAGATTCCCGCCTGACGAGGCCATCCCATCCTTGACAGCAGAGGCAACTATTTACAGGATTTGAAAACTCTTGTAAAATGTACATACAAACTAATCGTAAAAGTGAAATTATTGACAATCCATTTAAACCATGTATGTAGAACATATTTGCAAGAGACACAAAGATGCAATAAGTTGAAAGGCAAACAAAGAAAATGCCAGCTTGTGTACATCATAAATAAAATAAATCAGAGAAAATAAGAAATAGCGTAATAGCATTCGCACATTAAAAATAATATTTTCATTTGTAAAAAAAAAATGGGATACATATGATGCATGGAAATTCCACCTATACCTCCATAAGGTACATAAGTTTCATTGTTTTCTTCATTTTTGTTGTGACGGATTGGCCAATAGTATTTCAGAGATGACAGGATATTGATTCAGAAGTCTTTGAATTTGCGTGCACAACCTGTGGTTTCTGTACTTCGAACGTGATCTGGGTATTTGCACTGTATCTTGTCTAAGTTCATAGGGGGTACATTTGTTACAGTATTTAGCCTCAAATGTTGACCTGCCAAACATATATACTGGCGCATTATTTCGAAGGATATGTTATATTTCATTAGCATACTAATATCCAGTATACCGTAAGTCTTCAAATGTGGGGAGCAATTTTCTATTTTCGGAATGATTCCAATAGCGCGTATTGAACGGTTTTGGACATACAAGAAAGCAGTATGTTAAGCGCGAATGGAAGAGGGCGCGTTAAATTTGTGTTTTACCGATATTGGAAAGTAGTATCGTAACCTATTTAATATTCCAACAACACGACAGAGTTCAATTCTGAGAGCACCTATGTGGTTGTCCCAGAGTAGGTTTTCATGGAGGGTAACACCCAGAAAGCGATTTGTCGTGGCTTCATTGATAACTCTATTTCGAAATTTTAAATTGAAGTCGTTTGCTCTTTTGCTACCTTTAGATTTGAAAATCAGGTATTTCGTTTTATTTATGTTTAGGTTTAACTTACATGAATTTAACCACGAATCTAAATGGCGAAGCCATTCATTTGCTCTTTTAAAAACGGAGCACTCGTAGTAACCTGAAAAAAAAAATACGTTTGTGTCATCTGCATATAATACGATTTCAGAGCAGCCTGAGATGTTTACAATGTCGTTTATATAGAGTAAAAATAATGTTGGGCCTAGAATATATCCCTGTGGAACTCCGTATTTAATAGAATCTTGGTTAGATTTGGTATCATTTATTTTTGTATATTGTTTCCTGCAAGATAAATAACTTTTTAGGAGCATGTGTTCTGTACCTCGGATTCCGTGAAACGAAAGCTTTGTTAGTAGTATGTCATGTTGGACAGAATCGAAGGCTTTCTTGAAGTCCAGAAATACCCCCAAGGTAAGCTTTCGTTTTTCCATGTTTTCAAGGATTTTTTCTTTGATGTAGAGTAATACAGTTTCAATTGTTTTGTTCTTCCTAAAACCGAACAGCTCGTTTCTAATTAAGCTATGTAGGGATAGAAAAGCGGTTATTCTTTTGTTTATTATGTGCTCGGGGATTTTGTAAATCACCGAAAGAACTGAAATTGGCCTATAGCTGTTCAAGTCATCTACAGAGCCACCTTTGTGAATAGCTGAAACGCGTGCGATCTTCATTTGATCGGGGAATATCCCTGTTTGGTGTATACAATTGCATATATGCGTGAAAACAGGAGTTATCAGAGCAGCTACGGCTTTGAGGGGAGCAGCTTTAATATCGTCAAGGCATGCTGTGCACTTTTCCTTCAATGACATGATTATGTGAAAAACATCTTCTGGAGAAGTTTGGGCGAGAAATATTGTTTGAGGGCATTGCAATGTTATGTATTGTTCACATGGAGTTGTAGTAGGAGAAACATTTGGGGTTCCAGCTTCTAAAAAGTGGGCATTGAAAAGATTTGCAACGTTCTGGTCAGTTAATCTTTTTTAGGGGAACAAAACTTTTCTTTCAGGTCTTGCTGGTGTAATTATTTTCCGTATAGTTTTCCGGATCAATAGCGTATTACCAACAATACTTGAGAATTTTTTTTCATAGTATTGGCATTTAGCTTTCTTGATATCGGCATTTAGTTTGTTACGCTTTTTTAAATATCGTAAAGTCATTTTGATCCCTTGTACTTAAAAATACTTGAAAGAGCTTGTTTTTCTGTTTGATTCTTTCATACAGATCATAAGTTATAAATGGCTTCCTGATCTTTCTAATCTCCTTTTGACTTTTAAGTGGGAAGCTGTTGTTTTACGCAGTTATAAAAATGGAAAAAAAAAATGTCGTATGCTGTGTTTGGGTCTAGTTCTTTTTTCACTAATTCCCAGTCACAGGCGAAAGCTGCTCTATGAAAGCACTTGTATTTTTCTGTGAGTATGACCGCGATAGAAAAACATGTGACGTGGTATATGTCACTTTGCAAGGAAGTATGCAAAATATTGGTAAGTGGTCACTCACGGCACATATTATGGTCCCGGATTGAACTTGTTCTGGAGGAAAGCTTGTAATGCAGAGGTCAATATTGGTATCAGTTTCAGCTGTTTTCCTTGTAGGTGAATGTATAGTGTTCGTGCATGCATAGGATTAGAAGATTTCTTGGAACTTGACATAAATTGCATTGTCCAGTGAGGAATTTATATTTAAATCTCCAATAAGCACGGTTTGCATTTCAATTTGAACACTAATATGAAGCAGCTGTTCTGTAAAATTAAAAAACTCGGGCACCGATCCCGAAGGTGACCGATATTCAAGAGTAAACTATGTGCCATAACACTGCAGAGCTAAGCACTCAATGTTTTCATTTATAGCACTATATTCAGGTATTGTTTTAAATTGATGAGTGGAACGTACATCAAAAGGATGCCACCGCCCCGTTTTTTCTTTTGAAACGCAGGTAGACACCCATACCCTGGTAGTAGGGGACATTTCTCATGTGATGTAAACCATGTCTCGCTAAATGGGATCAAGTAAAAATCGTGGTTTAAATCGGACAGGAACAAAGTTAATTCATCAAACTTATTTCTTAGGTTTCTGGCATTCAGATAAAACACAGAGAACTGCTGGCGTTCCGCTAGTTTGATATCAGGAAAAAATTGTGCGGTCATTTTGTTTTTCATGAAACTTAAGGCATCTTTCCTTTATTCTTTTTGAGTGAGGTCATCTTCCCGGCGAATGAAGATAGCAGAGTCCCCCGTTTTCTTACGAATGAGCACCTTGCCGTTCGCATGCCACACGTAGGCGTAACCAGATTTCTTAGACCATTCTTTTGTAGCCGTTAACAGACCCCGTGTGAGTCGAATTATGTTTTCACAGATGAAATGGTTTCTGTCGTCATTTAGAACCTTCTTTTTTGACAGCCATGCATCACGAAAGGATTGCTGCACAAAGCGAATGATCACGGGTCGTATCTTCCCTAGCTTGGCAGGCATTCTATGTACGAGGTCTGTTAGAAAAGTATCCGACCTTATTTTTTTTTTTTGCGAACACCTAATGGATATGAAACAAGCGCGCGCATCAGCCGACCTTGAACATTCGTGCGCATGCTCGAATTTTTTCTCGCCTGCCGATAGCGTCAGTCATTGGGACGCAGAGTTCGAGTGAGGTAGTGCGCAGTGCTCTCGTCGGTTTTTTATTGCAAGCAAAACGGCGGAGCGACTGGAGCAGCGCTACTGCATCAAATCTTACCAGAAAGTGGGCGACAGCTAAATGGATTCCATTCGGAAGATTCAGCACAGTTACCCCAACTACATGATCACCATCACCACTGGTGACGAGTCTTTGGTGTACGGGTACGACCCGGAAACCAAATCCCAGTCGTCACAGTGGAATCATTCCACGTCACCAAGATATCAAAGAAGGCCCGCCAAGTGCGCAGCAACGTTAAAGTGATGCTGACTGCTTTCTTTGACACCCCTGTATGGTACGTCATGAGTACGCACCACAGGTTCAAAGAATCACCAAAGAGCACTACATAGATCCTCGTCGCTTACTAGATGCTGTGCGGCGCACCAAAATAGAATACCAAAATACCAAATTGTTTTTTTGGTATTTTGGTTTCGCCTTCGTGATTGTGATTGTGACCATGAAGTTTCCTGTTTTTGCACCCTTTATGTACCTTTTGCACCCTCAGCACTCTTCAGATGTATCGCCCTCTAAGGTTTATCTTGACCATATCATGTACGTTTCTTCTTTTTGATTTACTTCACGAGATGGGCATATATGTTATGTGTTCTTCCATTAAAGTTTTAGTTGCGAAAAAGCGCTCGTGTTGTGTCTTCACTCCTACTTTGTCCTCGTTTTTGGCGCTAAACTTCATCATGAATCTTCAGTTATGCCAGTTTTTTTTCTTCGACCAAAGGTCGGATACTTTTCTAACAGACCTCGTATGGCGGTAATGTCGTCTTTTGTCATAGCTCGAACTTCCAGTTTTTCAGCAATCTCATTTACTTTGCTTATCAAATCTTCGCCCTGACTTTCAGCCAACCCGTGGAGCCCTAAGTTTAGGCGACGACTGCGCCATTCTAAATCATCAAGGTCCTGTCTCAGTTTGTCGACATTATTGTCCACGTTGGTGGCTTCCAGCCGTTCAACTTGCTTTGTTAGCAGTTTAGTTGTTTTTTCTTGAGCCGTGAGGCGGTTTAAATGAGTTTAAGTTAAATGGGTTTAAGGCCAATAACCTTCCGATTGTTGTAGAAATGCTCGGCCTACCCTTCCAGGGTATTCTGCAGGTATAAAAATTGCATTCCTTAACTAGATTATTTGAAGCTTCTCCTACAAAAAAGTTATGAACTCCAATATATCAATTGTATTTCCTTTATTGATTTCTTCATAAAGATTGCATATAAAATTTCACGATAATATGTTAACAGGAACCACCGCTTTCTCACCAAAATATCTGGCGCAACTCTGAGCAACCTGTGTGAAGAAAACGAGGGCGCGAATGTGCTACTTCCAGCCAGCGTTTAACGGTTCCTCGTCGCTTATTTTCTAGAACTGTTACGAGAAGAATAGGAAGACATCAGTGGGATAAAAAGATCTATTACTCTATTTGGGCCCTTAAAGGTTTGCCTGTGCCGAAAGCATACTCTTTAAACGTTGCTTTATGGCGAATAATTTGCTGATTTCTGGTTTGTCGCGAGCTCATCCTGTTACGCATTTGCGCCAGATTATACAGGTCCAAAAATACACTAACACTCATTCTAATTAAAAGCTTTCACGTTTTTTCTGACACACAATGTGTGGCAGAGGCTGAAAAAAGTCTGAAGGCTAAAGTATACATGATTTGGCACAAAACGACGCGATAACTGCGGTACAAAGCCCGAACTTGAACAAGAGTAATAAAGCGGAAAACGTCAACGCACTTATCTATTCACCATTTCCACTTTCAAATAGACTTATTTAGAAATGGTACGCCACCGTTCTATATGCTTCCGCCGACACAGCTTTCCCTTTTCTTCATATTACACCCTCTTTTTCGCTCACATGATGGGGCCTATGATGCTTTCTATGGATGAGCGCAATTACCCCTAATGAAAACAAGTATTTTTGTCAAAACAGTGTCCGCGGAGTTAGTATTCACAGCTTCCTGCATTGAAGTTTGTGCTTGAAGACACATCTTCGCTATCTTCTACCATCAACTGCTGCACTGGTGACCACGACAGTGATGACTAAGGCTCTATGTACAGGTGCCGTCAAAAGTAAATGGAAAGCAATATTAACGAAAAAATTTAATCATTGCCCCCTCAATTCATGCATCCTTGAATACATATGTGCAGCCTAATTGTGATAGTGCGAATTGCAATGTGCATCAACAAATATGAACCATTATGCTTTGGATTTAAAGAAATTAATTTTTTTTTGAGAAAGTTGCCTTCCATTTACTTTTGACGGCGACTGTACATTTTAGTGAGGGACTGTCGTTGATCATAAGAGTAACGATGATCAGAAGGAAAGTGGTAAAAGCCAACGGCTGTCTCACTTTGTTCTTCGAGCTGGAAGAAAATAAACGGGGAACAAAGCCGAACAGACAGTCGCGAAAACGTCCAAATGCGAAGTACTCGTAACAAGGAGAATGCGAGTGCAGTTCTATCGTTAAACAGATTCTCTTTACTACAAGTGCAATCGGCAGCTTTGTTTAAGCAAGAACAATTGCTGTGGCGAGACTGCTTACAAATAAATCTCTTCAAGTTGGTTTTACAAAAAAACTAGGGCTATTTGCACAAACTGAACGGAATGGCCATTGTCGACATTCGCGGCATACGTTTTCTGAAATTTGAGCGGCACTAAGAAATTTTCGGAATTATTTTACAGAACGGCTGCCTTAGCTGGCGCAATCTAAAGGTTATAATTTTTTTATTCCATTATCGTTTGGGCGTAACAGGTGAAGCGGTAGTTATTATGTGGGAGCACAGAAGCGTCACTAGAGAAAAAAGAGCTGACGAATGTTAAGCGTCCAGAAAAACCCTGACTGGCTATCGGGTAGGAATATCAGTGACGTCAGCAGAGCAGAAAACACCCATTGGTTGGCGATAACAGACGTCACAAGACCGAACGTCACGTCGCCAGATCAATTTCGTCTATGTGAAGACTCCACTTGCAAGCCGTGGTGGGTGGTGTATGGTAAGAACACTATTAGGCAAGGGCAACCTGTGTCGCTGAAGCCACACCATTCACTTCTGGCAAAGCTGTCAAGAGCTTCGGATGCTATAGCATGGACAACACATTATGAAATTTGGTGTCCCTACGCTTCTTTTTTTTTCCAATTTCTTTACATAGTGTGATAATTCGTTGTATTCTGGTCGTGACTTCTGTAAACTGGTTAAGTAGCACTTCCGCTAAGTAGTATCCGCTAAGTAACACTTGAAACAAAGAAACCGTTTGGTATAGTGCCACAGGTATGTGTGCTTAATGCCTCCCGAAAGCACAAAAAAGTAGTAAAGTTCCTAGCTCCCGTCACCGCTACTATGGGTCACAGTTAAAGTAACACGCAGTTAAAGTAAGAGCCACACGCAGTTAAAGTAACACATGAGCAATACGATCACATTCAAGAGAAGGCGCAATATTATTTTTAAAAAAACCTCCTCCTTCACCCTATCACTAAAAGAGTACGCATCGATCGACCTCTAATATTCGTTATGCAACCTAAAGTCGGATCATATAAAGCGCCTTTGTGAGGCAATCCGGTACACAAGGTGACAATAAGGTACACTATCTTTATGAAAAAAGAACCTGTCGTAAACCAACTCATTGCAAACACGCATGCATAGTGATCTGCTCAAGAAGGCTGTAGAGGCATTTCTGGCGCTTTGTGACTTTCTCTCCTAGCCTCCTGCGCAGCAACAAAGTCTAGGCGATTTCAACAAAACAACTGCCAAGCTGCACCAGTTTCTACCGCGTTGAGAGCCCTCAAACATTCAACGTTGCGCTGCTCTGACTCTGGACGTTCGCCATGGCAACCAACTAGCAATTAAGTCAGGCATCCACGTTGCCTGGCATCGATCCAGTGGATTAGACCCCCATGAAGGTCGCACCCTTTCTCCTTGACCTCGATTGCCGAGATCCTATTTTGCTCTTCGATCTCCTTTGTCGAGGTTTCAACCTGCCGGGGATGGTGTCGTCACAATGCTGAGACGAGACAGAACTGGGCGACGCACCACGCTTCACGGCCGTACTTACACTATGCAGATCCGCACCAGAGCTATCATCGGGTGTGGCAGACCAGACTGCAATTCAGGATGCTGTATGGCGTATCTGCTAGCGGTAACCGTGGCAGCCAGTTCAGCCGCGCAGTAACTCGGTGTCCAGTAGGCAGGACTATAGGTCATTACAGCCGACCATACAGACATGTCCAGTAGGCAGGACTATAGGTCATTACAGCCGACAATACAGACGTAAAATGGATAGCCCTATACACGGTGCTGGGGTATGCCGGTAGCATTTTTATGATAAGTATCCCTTTTGGACCAATTATAGCATGGTGATTTTGCTGTTCTGCGCTTTTGCAACAGGCTGAGGTAAGCTTCAAAACAATTGCATAATAGTTTAAAACGCGCTTTTATTCACGTGGTAAGTGTTGAACTGTGTGTCCCTACCGCACGGTTCTCCCAACCGCAAGTAATTTCACATTATGTCTATTTCCATAAACGATATACAAAGGAATAACGGGAGGTTTCAGGAGAGGACGAAAATCAATGTTTTCCTGCTTTTTTAGTGCATGAGTTAGCGTGGTTTGTAGTAACTGGCTGCTGCACATTACGATCGCTTCGACAAGAGTCCGGTGACATCACGCAGTAAGGATGTCCGGTCAAGGATGCGATCGGACATTTTATTTCATATTAACGCATACTTCATAGAGCATGTCACCTATATCATTTACCACCTCCACTGCCTTGATGTAGTAATTAGGCATTAAGAAGATATTAACACTCAAGAACAGATATCATTAGTAGCAGTTAAAACATTTCTCTACCTGCGGTATTAACGACCATGGTAAGGAGCTACAGCCAGGGAACTAAAGGTAGTAACAACAGCAGTTAGAGCCTTTTAGGTACTCTTGTTCTCTAGCAGTGCGGCTCAAGAAACGAGAGGCTTTTGCGAACCCTGCTGGCAAGAGCGCAGCCTGTGTTCAAGTCATTTGGTTAAATTATTATGTGCGACCAGCTGCCCGTAAAGTAAAAACAATAATGTAAAACATTTCCTCTTTTCCTGCTGAACCAGCGCTGAAAGGACCTGCATCATGATGGTCAAACGGTACTTGTACAGCATCAAGATGAGGCTGTGTCGCAAGTTAGGTTAATGGACATGGCACAGTGTCGTGTTTCTTGCTCCAAACACGCCTCCTGTCCGCCTCATTACTTGAAGGCATTCATTTCAGAGACCGTTGCGCCGTTTTTTTTTTTTCGTGCTGCTTCATGTCGGCCTGTGTAATGCGAGAGCACTATATATCCTCTTCCGGCACTATGCTCTCTCACTCTCACTCTCAAATCAAGCGAACTGCCACCGCAGAAACTTCCGGATTGCCCGATGTGCTCTGAGCCCATCGAAAGCCTTCAACTTGTACCGCCCCACTCTTTGTACCTTTCTGCATTGATCCATTTCCAGTATTTTTCATGCCACGAAGAGCAACGCAGTCGAGGCCCACTTTCGCGGCATTCCCTTGGAGGACCATGCTGTTGTCAGTCCTAAGCTAACCATCATCCCTTCCCCCGAATGCAGGGTAGCGAACCGGTTTCTTCCTCGCGTTAAATTCCCCATATTATCTTGTCCTCTCCCTCCTCCTCTTCCCAGCTGTCCATTTATGTCTACCTGCATTTCGCCTTCTCCGAAGGTCGAGTTATATCTTCCTCAAGAGTGGCAAGTTCATGGCCTGTTCTCACGTGTCCCACTGGGAGATATTCATGTGTTCAAGATGCTGCCAAGCTCTGTTTTGTTGTTGTGTCGCTATTGAGTTTTTCCAGCTACATATCACCGCTTTCCGATTTAAGTCACGTAAATTGAAACGCATTGACCTTTAAACGCACACCTTGTTTGTTTGTGTGTTTGTTTGTTTGCCGTTTGTCCCCCAGTTATCCCATTGCGTCCGTAGTTCTTCTATTTTGAACTCAGTACTTTTTTTTTTATTAAAGGTGCTTTTTGCAAAAAAAACTGTATTCTACTTTACTCGCATACAAAGTGAAAAAAAAAAAATAGAACTACCATTTATTTTCTTTTTTTCTGTAAGTAAACATTACCTACTACAATGCGATGCAGGACTGGTAAGTGCAATGCGTCCCTTTGTTTGTATCTTTGCGCAGGTATATATTTGTGCAATGTAACCCATTCCGTCCCCGCCTACATAAATATGTGGGTGAGCAAAGAAAACCTATTTTAGATCTAGGGCTAGAATGCACGCGTTTCGCCCAAGTCCACTCGTTTGGGAGTTTTTAGAACGTAAAACCGCCTCGCTAGTTCGCAGAACACTTAGAGAAATGGCTCTCATCGCTTCATCAAAAGGGCGAACGCTTAATACCTCCCTGGTGGCATTGAATTGCGAGAAGTGTGCCTTTGCTTGTGTTCGACTATATACAGACAACTACTTCTGCATATTTTTTTATGCCAAAGTCTTAGTTTCCGGTAATATTACCTATCTATGACCTCTGTTGTGGCGGAGGCTTCCTCATTATAAGGACTATCAATCCATCTATCAATTCAATTCATTTTCGTTGATTAAGAATTTCATTTCATGATGTTCCGGCACTTGATACGCCAGCTTACCTCAATGCACAGTGATTGCATAAAGAAAGTAGAGGTTCCCGCTGAGTATGGTCACGGGCCTAAATGGGTTAAAAGATAAAGTACACCGAACTGTGCTGAGCAGTTCTCGTTAACAGAGAATATGACACAGCTACACATTAATCAGAAGGCAGGTATGGAGCATGCTGTCACACCGACCTGCTACTACACGCGCATGCGGACTTGCAAACGGAAGCAATCTGTGCACATAAATATTCGGTTTCTTGGTTTGGATCAACCGACATGATAGCGGCCTGCCCCGGCGATAGCTGCGGCTAACCAGCGCCCCAGCTATAAAGAGGAACCAGGAAAAGGAATCGAATTCGATTGATGTCCTTCCACTATTGCAGTCCAATACGTCAAGCTTACACAAGTCATCCATAGGAAAACACCAAAAGTACAGTTTAATTCCAGCCTCTTGGATATGGCATTTTAAAAAAGGTTTCCATGAGCACAAGGCAATTAACTTCAAACGAGAGTTAGACAAGTAATGGACTGTCGTTGTGGCAGCGTCCATAAGTGCTACCAGCCTTACGAAGACCCTAAGGTGACTGCCGTTTCTGTGGCGCCTTTCCAAAGCATCGAAACAAAAGGATATTCGACTATAATCAGTAAGAATTCCACTCCAGCGACAGAGAAACAAACACCAATAATAGGGCCACACATAGGTCATTTTTTTTTCTTTTTTTTTGTCATGGTTCTGGCGCGCGCCTAGGCGGAAGTCATGGAAGTTCTTAGGGACCACTTAACATCATTAGGTGATAGCACTGTTCGTGCCAGCCTACTGCTCCGGTGTGTTCCACGGAGGCGGACTCAAAATCACCTTGCTGGTGGCCATAAAATTGTAGATCTCAATCCAACACCGTTAATCGCATTGCGGAATTTGCTCATTTCGGCTCTCCCTTTTCCGCTCTCCACCCTGGCCTGATGAGTTCACGCTGCTCAAGCCCGTCAGTGAGGGACAGGTCGCCGCTGATGACCCAAATCACAACGAAATACGCAAATAAACAGTGGTGTCGCACGTACACGGCACGGCGCACAGGCTGAAGCTGGTTCGGTATGCAAGTTCTCTTTCTGTCCCAGGAAGCTCGGCTAAATCCCCTTGAGTTTACAAGAAAGGGAGGAAACGCGCCACTGCAAAGTTAGTCGACATTTAGAACAAGTATGCTCCACGAGTAACAGTCGCTCTTACCTTGCGGTAAAGAAGTACACATTGGATAAACGGAGAGATGCTTAAACATATCATTCTGGAAGAATTTCTCGTCTCTATTGAAACACCGATTCAGTAGTGTAGGCACACATTTCGCTTTGTGCAAAATCTTGTTTTATATGGCCAGAGAGCGCCACTCTGCTACTGAGGCACCGAGTCAGGTCGCACGGGAGGAAGCCTTTGCATGTTACGTCAAGAAATATGGCGACACGTGCGTACGAATACTACCCTGAGTCTTCATGATAGAGCTTTCGCTCATCAAAAACTCATAATTAAAGATTACCTGTTTCCCGTTTTCCCGATCCGAACTTGAAATTCGCGATTACTGCATATATATTCTTATTTTGTTTAATATATTGTTCACTTGATTGTTCCACGTTGAATTTGTCTCTCATCTTTCGTAGTGTTTGCGTGCTGTGTTTCCTTTTTTCAGTATGGAAAGAAACTCTAGCAGCGACATGTGCCGACTCGGCGTTTCTCGGAATCCGAGTAAGCGCTCGTGTTGGCGGCGCTATATTCAAGCACCAATTTACAGATAACACGCCTTCGTTGTCGCAGGCAGTCGGGCATTTCGCAGAACCCATCGCACGTCATCTCAGTCCTTCAGAAACTACCTAATCGCGTCTAGAAAGCGTAGGCCAGATAATACACTCGGCACGTGGAGAAAATAAAGTTACAGTGCATGTTTATGCTGTTGCGAAAATACCAAGCGCAGTGATCCTCAGCGCACATTAAACGGTCGCCTGCTGGCCATGGTTATAGCCGTGGAAACGAACAAATGTGCTTCCAAAAGGGCACAACGCGAGCTTTAGTGAACGAGTATTAGTGAACTCTGGTGCCAAATACTTTAAAAGAATTTGGAGTTTTTCGTTCACGGATTATATATATGGACTGTCTGTTTGGAAATCTAAGTACCAAAATTTTCTCAAACGCAAAAATCAATTTTGAATTGCACAAATGCATGTGAGCTCTGTGATAATGAGCCGTTTTTTTTATGTGTTGCGTCGTGCGTGTGCGTGCGTGTGCCTCCATGTGCGCGCGTCTGCGCGCGTGTGCGTGCATGTTTGCGTGTGTGTGTGGGTGTAGGTGAGTGTGGGCGCGCGTGTCCGCGTGTGTGGGCGCGCATGTGTGCGTGCCTGCGTAGTGAGAACAGAGTGTTACCATGGAGAGGTATTGGAGTATTTTTAGCCTATACACTAGGCACGACATCCATTTGCGTAAGTACAAACTTTGTGCGTGTTATGTGTGATATGTGCACTGTGTGCGGAGACTGTTTTCTTACAGGAACTCCATAGTTTGCGCTTTATTTGTACAGAATTGTGATAACGTTCGGTTTTTTTAAACGTGAGAGCGCTGAAGGCCTCGTTGCCCAGGAAACGCGGCATCAGCGTTGTCGGCGTTGTGAGCGAAAAAACACAGGCGTGGCTCCGGCAGGTGGTCCCCAGAGAGCAACCTAGGAGGAAAGTGGATCACCTAGGTCACGTGACCTTGCGGCTTCATCCCAACCTGCCCACCGCATAGTGAGCAAACTGTCCGCCATGGCAGGTGACAGATTAATGAATGGTCGCTACGGAAGAGCAACCTGGGCCACACAAGGCCCACCATTGGGAGCACCTGCCATCGCTGGGCAGTAGCACATCGTTTAAGCACCGCACCACTGTGCCAGGAGGGGTATGAGGACTCCACGACGCCGACGACGACACCGGCTTTTCTGCGATACAGGGTTCTTAACGCTATCGCGTTAAATCATGTCTGTGGGAGTTTCCAACGCAAAATGCACGCCTGCTTGCTGGAGGCCGAATATATCCCCTGCGTTCATTATTTTACTGCACCGTGCTCGCGTATTACTGTGTGCCAGTAGGTTTTGCACTTCGCTTGTCGCCTCTCGATTTGTTTTCTCTTTTAAAGCATTTATGTGCAAAAGTGAGGGTCTATCAATTGTTGAGCGTAATTTGTTGCTAAATCCTTTAAAGGAACAGCGCAAACACGTGGGCGTAAAAACATGGCGCAGGGTGCCCAGCGCTCTGTCTGTGTCCTCTTTTTCACGGCCACGGCTTTGCACTATTCCGATAATGCTAAACCAACCTGCCCAGCTTCCACTTTATGAACGTCACGGTTCGGTTTGGTTTGTTGGGGTTTAACGTCCCAAAGCGACTGAGGCTATGAGAGACGCCGTAGTGAAGGGCTCCGGAAATGTCGACCACCTGGGGTTCTTTAACGTGCACTGACATCGCACAGCAAACGGGCCGCTAGAATTTCGCCTTCATCGAAATTCAGCCGCCGCAGCCGGGATCGAACCCGCGTCTTTCGGGTCAGCAGCCGACCGCCATAACCACTGAGCCACCGCGGCGGGGCTAATGGACGCCTGCGTACCAAACAGGACGAACGGCCACTGAGCGCTGGTGCTAAAGCAGACGCAAGGAAGACAAAAGATCGAGAAAAAAAAACAATAAATGAGAGGAAGGGTGTAGAGGTCAGCCGGATAAACACGGTTTCGCCTTGTTATCGCATGCGGAGTGAAGGGAAGGAGAAATTAACAATAAGAAGAAACAGTGATTAAAGGAAGAAATGATTTTCTATGTTGTGCATTGTGTTTGCGGCCTTTGTTGGTAGTACGAAAGAGGTCACCTACAAAGACATTTGTCTGTGCGACATGCTTATATATATTCAATACAAATACATTAGGGACGGGCGTTCGAACTGCTTTTCCACAAAGGAACTGGAAGAGCACCTTCACAGTGGCGTCATGGCTTGATCCAGGCGCCCAAAAACAGGGGTTATGGGAGAAGGAAAGGGGTCCATGCGAGAGAAGCTTCCTGCAAAGCGGGAGCAGACTCAGAAAATGTGACGAAGGCAAAAATACGGCTGCGATGTTTCGCTGAAGGAACGGTCAGTGCTGCTCTCACCTCCGCTCATTGGCGATACCTTCGCGAGACAACCGCATGAGACCGGGCCTCACGCGATGAATTATGTCTCCTTGGTCTGACTGTTATAGAAGCGGAATCCAGAACCGCAACACTTTCATCCCGTCAAATGATCCACCACACAGGGCTGGGATCACTCCAATAGAATTTTCGGTAATCACTATAAGTAGAACGTGGTGAGGATTCAACGCCAGCTCCTGAGTAGTTACTCTCATAGATCACCAAAGCATACAAAGCGAAAAGCCGTCTGCGTGATCAGTATGCTAGCCACTATGCATCACTGGGCACTCGCAGCAATCTCGACTGAATATATACTAAAGCAAATATGCTTGTTATGCCTGTACTGCAGCACCGTGGATTGAGGCACCCGGTCTCATAAAAAAAAAACACGAGCTGCAGGCACACATTTCGCGGCCGCACAGGCAACCGTCCACGAAATCTTCCTGGTGAGGGCAGGTATCCCTCAGTTTAACGCTGAACGCAATTTAAAGTTGCTGCAATTAGAGAATTAAGGTGTACTAGGGTCACTGTAAAATGTGGTAGCCAGTTTAGGCGCCACCCTTCCTTCCGTATACAACACTTTGGAGTTTTTTTCCTTGAACAAACCACGCTCGTTTCATTCTCCACTTGACTTTCTCTTCCTCCCACATATGAGCTATTTTTAGAGCTTGCTTTCCACCGTTTATCTTGTACTACTCCCATTAGCCGCAAGAGCGGAGAAGCACGCAGTGGCCCAAGATCGAGTTTTTGTAAGTTAACAGCCCAAAATATAGCTTGTGTGAATAGTTAGCCTGTAGGTTCAGGAAAACTCGTTTACACATTTGTACCCATCAGGCCGACTAAGGTAGTACGAGTGTGAATAAAAAAAAAGAATTACGTAATCAGGAGTCGGGGAATCTTAAACTATTAATTCATTATAACACAGAACCCAGGTCTTTCCTATGCATAAAACTGACCACTCATAGCTCATAGATTTCCATATTTCTCGCACGTTCATTCTGCTTGTGTTTTCTTTGCCTCTAAGGTCTCCTCTTTTCGAGCCGCAGTCTGTGCGTCTATTTACTCTTCTGCCGGCCTCATTTTCGCCTCCTTTCTCAGCAGTCTTTGGTTCTCTTACACCGACCCCCTTCTTTCTAGACTGCTTCATTCAAACTGAGCCGACGACTAAGGTCCCTTAGAGCACCAAGAGCTAATTTTCTCGAGGTCCTAGTTCTAGAGCATGAAGTTGTCTTCTCTCTTCTTTGCGACTTCTCCAGTTTCTCTCCTCCACTTGACCTCCTCCTTCTGCAGTCTATCCGTCCGGTTACTAATGCAATTTTGAATCTTCTACCTGAGCGTCAAGTTGGGATACGCAACAACGTGAGGTTGTGCCGCATTCATGACTCTGTTTTTGTTATTGGGTTTGCCACCTCAAAACTCCTCTTTCTCTTGCCTCTGATATTCAAGATGTTGGCTCAAGGTAGTTTACATACCCCTTAGTTGTTTTCTTTAGTTCCTCTGCAAATACTCTTTTCGATTGTATGCCGAAACTTCCCAGAATTTCTACCATCGGCATTCGCTTATAGGTGGATGCAGCATTCGACAAACAAGTTTGCTCTCTGACCTAGGGTCATGTACAGTCCAATCCACCTCTTATGATCCAACCCTCTAGTTATAACTGGGTGCTTAGTCCACCAGCAAAACTAGCTCTCGTGTACTCAACAAGGAAAAGCGGGCTAGTCTGAATTCGTCCAAGGATTTACGCATCCCGCTGTATCACTGAAAGAGTTCAGACGCGCTGAGAGAAAATAACCGCAGGAGTAGATTTACAACGAATTTCAGGTTTTATTGTTTACACAGTCTGTCTGCTTCTGCTACCACCTGGGAACAGTTTTTAGAGACAAAAGCTGCCAGCGCAATAGTACAAGCCGTGTGCCCGAAAAGGAATCTTGTATTAAGACATTGCTGGCATAAAGATCGTGTAAATATATCTCCAAATGAAGATAAACAGTATGATTTATATGTGGACTTTTCACCATTATTTACTTCGATCTCACCTATGTACCCAACTGCTTGTTGGTACGCACAAGCATTAAGACGGTCCTATGCTTCCCCAAGGCAGCCGGAACGCCAGAGCAATCCTGACTGTGCACCCTACGTCCCTGTGACCGCCCGTCGCCCTTCTATTCATTCCTCTAATCGCCGAGGTGGCTTAGCGGCTATGGCGTTTCGCTGAGAAGCACGACATTGCGGGTCCGAACGCGACTGCTGCGCCGGAATTTCAACGGCGGCGGTATGCAGAAAGGTTCCTATTTGAAGATTTCTGTGCATGTGAGTGAAACAATGGAAATAATAATGGAAACGATCAACTCAACGAGACTAGTAGATTAGCTTTCTTTAACACTATCAGCCTTTTTGCTGCGCTAACAGATGTCTTTAACGCTGAGACAATTGCAAATCAAATTATCGATTTAGTCTCTAAACGCAGTCCAACGGGAGAACTTCTACGTCCTTTAAGCATGACGAATAGCCTCTCACTCTCGGCGAATCAGAAGAGCCACTCATGAGGCGAGAAATATGGCCATATTTCGCTGTAAACAATAAGCATGAAACCACCAGCACCGACGGGTTCGAAGTGGTGCAGATGAGGACATCTCATGGGAATGGAACCTGTCGCCGTTTACGCAATTAAAGACTGCTTTAAGAAGGTTGTTCACAGTTCAACGAGGAGAACCTTACGGAATTTGTGATGGCCCTGAGGATTGGAGTCAATAATCACAAGGGGAAGCTGCGTATGTCACACGGCGAAGAAGAAATCAGAGGGAAGTTCCTGTGGCGTCTAACAATCGCAGGGTCTTGCATCCCACGAACCGGATGCCTCGAATCTGAAGTTACCCATCCCTTCAGTAGTGTTCGGGAAATGCCTCTCGCGAAGTCTCCCCGTATACATTTCAGGTACGATCCAACTCTCGTTTACCTTATGCCGGACTAATTGGATTGGATTGGAAAAATATTTATTTCGTCAAAAAGAGCTGAGTGATCGGAGGGCCGAATTATGTGGCCGCTAGTCCATGACTCTTGGCGACCTGGTTCGGCCATTCTATGGGCCGGATTTGCGTCTTGGGTCTGAGTTGGCCAGCACAGCCTACCACCGGACTAAATTTTTTCTGCCTTGGCTAGGAAGGCTATTGCTTTATTTGTGAAATTTTTAAGACTTCACAACTATATCTATGACAAAAAAAAAAGAAAAGTCAAGGAACATTCTAATTCATGAGTTTGCGCGCAAACTGGAGGAAACTGGCGACTCAGCTGGTCGAAGAAAAAAACGACACTGCTTGATCCGCTCACCAGACGACCCCTGAAAACCATGAATGGCACTGATTGCCTGCACATCCAAGGGTGCAGCGTACAACGGCTGCACACAAACCGAGTTTATCAGAAGCCTACCTTGGCGGCCGGCCTCAAAGCCTCACATGTCTGGCACGTAATAATTCATTGTCTGTGAAATCTATATCGTTTTCACGTCGATTTTTGCATCTCCGCTAGCCCAAACGAAGGATACAAAATCGGATGATAAACATGCTAACTTTTCTACAACCCCGTCGTCCGTTCTGTTATGTATTCTTTCGCAGCCACCCTGTGTCTTCCGTTCTTTGACTTGGCGGCGTGTTTGTAGAAGCTTGGTTTCATTCGTCTGGTTTTTGTGGTGCTCACTTCTTTTCGTTATTGGTCGTTATTTTATTTATTTATTTACAGAATACCTGCGTCGCCTCGAAGGCATTACTGCAGGGGAGACAGTTTCAAAACAACGCATTCATTTTCACACAAAAAGCAACAAGAACATTAAGCGAAGTTAACATCAAAGTATTGGTCGACAAACTGTCAATGGCTCCCGATTTGTATCTCCAACCGATAACGTCCAGGTCAACAAGAAACGGGCACACTGAATCGTTAAAACCTTACTTTGCCAGAACTAACATTTTCAAATTTTCTTTTTTTTTACCCGCACCATTACCGAGTGGTATCAGCTACCACCATCATCAATAATTGACATTGACGCCTTAGAACAGGCCGCTCATTGAAATGTTTTTGTTTCATGACTTGCCTTGTACTTTTGTTTTGTGCTTTTTGTAATGTTCTTATTGTGCGCCTCTTGCCAGGGCCGTTTACTGGGCCTTCAGTATGCTCTAAATAAATAAATAAAGTTATTGTAAACAGGGCGGTCCGAACGAGGTAGTTGTTTCCAGACTTCCAAAGGGTAAAACTATAAGCAGCGATCGTAGTACCCTTTGCGGCATGCGCTGCAGGTTCTTATTTGGATGGAAGCCCGAGGCACCCAAGGATTCCTTGGAGATTGTGGACTTAAACTGCATTCC